>NW_021620507.1:0-5949 GCF_004785775.1 Grammomys surdaster | reverse complement strand
TTAATTGTAAGTATGACTTTATTTGATTTTCTTTATGCATCACTGTTCTATTCTCTTGTTTCTCTTCTCCAATGTATCCCAGTAAATAAGAACTTTGTCTCCCCCCCCCCATCTCTCTTGTTTTTTGATTTTTTGTTTTTTTTGTTTTTTGGTTTGTTTGTTTTTCCAAGACAGGGTTTCTCTGTGTAGTCCTAACTGTCCAGAAACTCACTCTGTAGACCAGGCTGGCCTCGAACTCAGAAGTGCACCTGTATTATCCATTAGTATAAAAGAAACAATACAATCCATTACAGGAATAAATTTCAAGTAGAGGAGAATTCTATAATTCATAAGAATTAAATGTTTAGTAGCAAAGGATTTTCATTAGCCTCTCTTCAGCATGAATTCATGATAAAACCCCTGAAGAAGTAGGAAGTGATAAAATACACTGTTAGTGGCACTAAACAAATTAAGAAACAAACATCCATCCATCCATCCATCCAGATACCAAGAAAAGGCAATTAATAATAATAAAAGACAAACATACAGAAACAAAAACAATAAAAACATGGACATGAGCCCCAACTTCTTAGACCTTGATTTCCTTTCTAGTCGGGACAGCTTTGCCACAACCAAGAGTGTCCTGCCTCTCTGAAAACATTTGTTGGGGAGCCCAAAAATAAACAAATTGAAATTTTGCCTGACCATTCATTCTAGTCAGTTATACCCCCCATCCCAGATAGGTCTGACTGTTATCACAGCCTGCAGAGTGGGTCCACCAGAGGCACAATGAACAAAGTAGGATAATACAAGCTCCATTGCCGGGCCCATGGTTCCTTGCACCTTCTCAAAAAGTCCTCATTCCATCAGGAATGTCTAGCCAACACTAGAGAAAATCAGATGCCTAAAGAACAGCATAAGAACACAATCAACCATACCCAGGGCAAAATGACACCAGCAGAGCCCAGCCATCCAACTACAGCACACCCTGGATCTCCTAATCAGAAGAAAGCACAGAAAGAAAATCTTAAATCCCATCTTCTAAACAGGATAGAAGTCTTCAAAAAGGACATTAATGAGTCATTTAAGGAAATAAAGTAAAGTACATTCAAACAGGTAGACACATTATAAGGGCAAGCAAATAAATATGTTAATGAGAACACAATCAAACAGGTTAAGGATATGAAGAAATTGTTCTAGACCAGAAAGGGAAAAATTTAAGCAAAAAAAAGAAAAAAGAAAAACAAAAAAACAAAAAAAACCAAAAACCAAAAAACAAAACATAAACTGGGAGAATCCTAGAAATGGAAAACCTAGGAAAAAGAACAAGAAATACAGTTGTAAGTATCAACAATAAAATACATGACATAGTAGAGAGAACCTCAGGTGATCACTGTCTGGGTCAGGATAAAAATAAAGAAGAGATTAAAGACTTTCTAGAATCCAGTAAAAATGAGAGTACAACATACCCAAACTTATAGGCACTATGAAAACAGTTCAAAGAGAAAATATCATAGCACTAAATATTCTCATACAGAAGCTAGGGAGTTCTCACACTGACAAATTAAAACAGTCCTGGAGGATTTAGGAAAAAAAAAAAGAAGCAAACAAGCAAGAGGACAGGAGGAGACAATCAAATTCATGCCTAATAGTGGAGAGATGAAACCTGAAGAGACCATCTCTGGTAGATAGAAAAAACGTAAGTGGAGGGATGGGGTCACCAAACCACCTTCAAGGAGCTATAGGGAATGGCAACCCCAAAGGAAGTCCAAAAGTGTCAACTAACCCAGCAAAAGTGATAAATACTGCATGCTAATGGTACAGAGTCAAGCAGGTTGATCAATGGAATAGAATTGAACAATTCTTTAAATGCTTCTGGACTAGTCAAGATTCCCCTGTTGAGATTTCTGTTTACCTCTGTACCTCATTTTTTAATTGCATTATTTGGTTTTCTGGAGTTTAACTTCTTGAGTTCTTTGAATATTTTGGATAGTAGTACTCTATCTGATGTAGGATAGTGAAGATCTTTTCCCAATTGTAAGGCTGCCATTTTGTCTTTTTTTTTTTTTTTTGGTTTGGTTTTTTGAGAGCAGCTATCTTTTTTTTTTAATATTTATTTATTTAATTGATGACTACACTGTAGCTGTCTTCAGACACACCAGAAGAGGGCATCCAATCTCATTACAGATGGTTGTGAGCCACCATGTGGTTGCTGGGATTTGAACTCAGGACCTTTGGAAGAGCAGTCAGTGCTCTTAACCGCTGAGTCATCTCTCCAGCCACCTTGTCTTATTGATAGTGTACTTTACTTACATGTTTTCAGCTTCATGAGGTCCCATTTGTCAATTGTTTATCTTAGAGCCTGAGCCATTGGTGATCAGTTCAGGAAAATTTCCCCCATGACAATGTGTTTGAGGATCTTTCCCAATTTTATCTTCTATCAGATTCAGCATATCTGGTCTAATGTTGAGGTCTTTGAACCACCTGTACTTGAGCTTTGCACAAGGTTATAAGTATGGATCAATTTGCCTTATTAAATATGCAGACAACCAGTTAAACCACCACAATTTGTTGAAGATGCTTCCTTTTTTCTTTGTAACATTTTGGCTTCTTTCTCAAATATCAAGTATCCATAGTTGTGTGGGTTTATTTCTGGGTTTTCTAATCAATTTCATTGATCTACTTCTCTGTCTCTGTACCAATACCATGAAGTTTTTATCATTAAGGCTTTGTAGTGCAGCTTGAGGTCAAGGATGGTGATTCCCCTAGTTCTTTTAACGGTGAGAATGGTTTTTGATATTCTGGGTTTATTCTTATTCCAGATGAATTGGAGACTTGGTCTTTCTATTTCTGTGAGCAAATGAGTTTGAAGGTAGATGGAGACTGCATTGACTCTGTAGATTGCTTTTGGTAAGACAGTTATCTTAACTATGTTAATCCTGTCGATATATGAACATGGGAGATCTTTTCATCTCTAGTGGTCTACTTTGGCTTCTTTCTTCAGGGTCTTAATATTCTTGTTGTACGGATCTTTCACCTGCTAGGGTAGTTACACCGAGATATTTTATATTGTTTGTGACTATTGTGAACCATGATGTTTTAAGAATTCCTCAATTGAGAATTCTTTGTTTAGCTCTGTACCACAACGTTCAATTGGGTTGTTTTCATTTTTGTAGGTTAGAGAATCTCAGGCATAGAAGATACTCTAGAAGACATTGACACAAGAGTCAAAGAAAATACAAAAAGCAAAAAGCTCCTACATCAAACATTCAGGACAAAATGAAAAGACCAAACCTATGAATAATAGGCATCAAAGAGAGTAAATATTTCCATCTTAAAGGCCAGTAAATATCTTCAACAAAATTATAGCAGAAAATGTCCCAACCTAAAGAAAGAGATGCCCATTGACATACAAGAAGCCTACAAAACTCCAAATAAACTGGATAAGAAAAGAAATTCTTCTCGTCACACAACAGTCAAAATAACAAATGCACAAAACAAAGTAAGAATATTAAAAGCAGTAATGGAAAAAGATCAAGCAACATAAAGGCATACCTATCAGAGTTATTGTGTCTGATTTTCCATCAGAGACAATAAAAGACAGATGATCCATGCAGAGATCATATAAACCCTAAAAGAACACAATTGCCAGCCCAGTCTACTATACCCAGCAATGTTCTCAATAACCATTTGTGGAGAAACCAAGATACTCCATAAAAAAAAAAAAAAACAAATTTACACAATATCTTTCCACTAATCTGACCCTACAAAGGACAATAGATGGAAAACTCCAACACAAGGAGGGAAACTACACCCTAGAAAAAGCTAGAAATAATCTTCTTTCAGTAAGCCCAAAAGCCCAAAAGCCAAAAATACCTCCAACAACGAAAATGACAGGAAGCAACAAATACTTTTCCTTAATATCTCTTAACATCAATGGACTCAATTCCCCAATAAAAAGACATAGAATTACAGACTGGATACATAAACAGAACCTAGCATTTTGCTACATTCAGAAAACACACCTCATTGTCAAAGACAGATATTACCTCAGAGTAAAAGTCTGGAAAGAAATATGCAAGCAAGTGGTCTCAAGAAACAAGCTGGAGTACCCATTCTAATTTTCAATAAAATAGTCTTTCAACCAAAAGTTATCTAAAAAGATAACTAAGGACACTTCATACTCCTCAAAGGAAAAATCTACCAAGATGAACTCTCAATTCTGTACATCTATGCTCCAAATGCAAGGGCTCTCACATCATAAAAGAAATATTAATAAAGCTCAAAACACATATTGCACCTCACACAATGATAGGGGGAGACTTCACCATTCCACTCACAGCAATAGACAGATTGGGAAAAAAGAAACTGAAGAGAGACACAGTGAAACTAACAAAAGTAATGAACAAAATGGATTTAACAGATATCTAGAGAACATTTCATCCAAAAAAAAAAAAAAAGACAAAAACAACAATGTATCTTCTTCTCAGCACATCATGGTACCTTCTCCAAAACTGACCATACAATTAGTCAGAAAACTGGCATCAACAGTTGCAAGAAGGCTGAGATAATATCATGAATCCTGTTAGATCTCCAAGGACTAAGGCTGGTCTTCAATAACAACAAAAACAACAGAAAGCCCACATATACATGGAAGACAAGTAACAATATACTCAATGATAATTTTGTCAAGAAAGAAATTAAAGACTTTTTAGAAATAATGAACATGAAGGCACATCATATCAAAACACATGGGACAAAATTAACGCAGGGCTAAGAGGACAACACATAGGTTTAAGTGCCTCCAAATAGAAACTGAAGGGAGCATACACTAACAGCTTGACAGCACACCTGTAAACTCTAAATCAAAAAGAAACAAACACACCCAAGAGAATTACAGGGCAGGAAATAATCAAACTGGGAAAAGAAACTAACCAAGTAGGGACAAAGAGAAGTACACAAAGAATCAAAAAACAAACAATGACAAAAACAAAACAAGAACAATAACAAAAAAACAAACAACAACAACAAAAAAAAAAACAGGAGTTGGTTCTTTGAGAAAATAAACAAGATAGATAAAACCTTAGCCATACTAACCAGAGGGCACAGAGACAGTATCCAAATTAAAAATCAGAAATGAAAAGGGAGACATAACAATGGAAACTGAGGAAACTGAAAACGCCATCTTATCAGATCCTACTACAAAAGCATATACTCAAGAAAACTGGGAAATCTAGATGAAATGGACAATTTCCTAGACATATGACAGGTGTCAAATTTAATTCAGGATCCAATAAACCACCTAAATAGTCCTATAATTACTAAAGAAATAGCAGCAGTATTTAAAAGTCCCTCAAACAACAACAACAAAAGCCCAGTACCAGATGATTTTACTGCAGAATTCTATCCGACTCTCAAAAGGACCTAATATCAATACGCTTCAAACAATTCCACAAAATAAAAACAGAAGGAACACTACAGAATTCATTCCATGAAACCAAAAATATTCTTATACATAAACCACACAAAGACCCAACAAAGAAAGCAAACTTTAGCCAGGCAGTGGTGGAGTACACCTTTAATCCCAGCACTTGGGAGGCAGAGGCAGGTGGATTTCTTAGTTCAAGGCCAGCCTGGTCTACAGATTGAGTTCTAGGACAGCCAGGGCTATACAGAAAAACCCTGTCTCAAAAAAAAAAAACTAAAAAAATAATAATAAGGGGGCTGGAGAGATGGCTCAGTGGTTAAGAGCACTGACTGCACTTCCAGAGGTCCTGAGTTCAAATCCCAGCAACCACATGGTGGCTCACAAACCATCTGTAATGAGATCTGATGCCCTCTCCTGGTGTGTCTGAAGACAGCTACAGTGTATTCACAAATAATAAATAAATCTTTAAAAAAAATAAAATAAAAATAAAAAATAAAAAAAAAGAAAGAGAACTTCAGACCAATTTTCTTTATGAATATTGA
>NW_021620506.1:2284687-2298206 GCF_004785775.1 Grammomys surdaster | reverse complement strand
TTCTCTGCTGCTTTCACTAGAATAGCTCTTAGACAAGTGGACCAGCCCTGACCATACAGGGTCCAATATCTTGGACAGGTCTAGTATCCTGTAATTCCATTTGCCTAACATATGTGGTTCCACGCCCTTTGCAGTAAGTTTTGTTTCATGGGCCTGTAGATGAAAATGTTTGGAAGTATCTGGAAGTGCTAGTGTTGGAGCCGTAATCACCTGCCTTTAAAGCCTCAAAGATGATTTGTGCAGACTTATTCCAGGTTCAAGAATCACTGTCTTCATTTGTGGTGGAATTTTTTTGTTGGGAGGTTTTTAATGATTTCTTCTATTTCTATAGGGGTTCTGGGCCTGTTTAGATAGTTTACAGTTTCTTGATTTAACTTGGCTATGTGGTATCTGTCTATAAAATCATCTATTTCATCTAGATTTTCCAGACTTGTTGAGTATAAGCTTTTCTAGTAAGACATGATGAATTTTTAATTTCCTGTTTCTGTTGTTATGTTTCCCTTTTCATTTCGGGTTTTGGTAATTTGGGTACTATCTTGTGCCCTCATTTAGTTTGCTTCAGGGTTTGTGTATCTTGTTGATTTTCCCAAAGAACCAGCTCTTGCTTTTGTTGATACTTTGTATCTTGTGCTGTGTTTCTAGTTGGTTGCTTTCAGCCCTGAGTTTGAATATTTCCTGTTATCTACTCCTCTTAGATATGTTTGCTTCTTATTGTCCTAGAGACTTCATGTGTGCTGTTAACCTCCCAGGATAATATGACCCCACATTCTTTATGAGAGCACTCAGTCCTCTGAATTTTTCCCTTAACATGGCTTTTTTTTTTGTGTGTGTGTGTGTGTTTCAAAAGTTGGGGTATGCTGAGTCTTTGTTTTCGTTGATTTATAGAAAGTCTTTCTTTATTTCTTCACTGTAATCCCGTTTATAAGAATCCTTCTGTTTCTCTGGTAAGGGCAGACTTGCTGTGGTACTGATCATGGCAAACCTATTGGAAGACAACAGGCTTTGTGGTACAAGAGAAGTATCTACTCCACTTTCAAAGTGATGTGCAAACTAGAGAACTATTGGGATCATGCAGAGCAGGATAGGTCCATCGATGTTGGATTCTGTAGGATTCCGACCTGGCATGGGAGACTTATCTACATCCCTGCATAGAGCAGATCTCCTGGGATACAAGCAAGCTTGGGGATCCAGGGTGAGGATCTGCCCCAGTTGCAGATAGAGGTATAGATTTGAAGGATGATGGAGTTCAGAGAGTGGATATAGGTCCTCGTCAGCTGGGCTGTGTGGTTATCCAGACTTGGGTGCATATTCTAGCAGGTGTCTCACATGTGTCTCTGATTACCACAGACCTTTGGGATACAGCTGGTCTGTGAGGTGTGGGAGGGGAGCAGGCATGCTGATCGACCTGGGTAGATGGACAAACTATAATGCTAGGTTATACATTTTGAGACTCCTCTTTCGAATATATCGAAGGCTGTGGCTCATTATCAGAGAAGATGGGGGTAACTATCAGTATATGTAAAAATTCTCATGCCTACAGTGGGTAGGGATAATCTGACATACCAGTAACATGTGGTTCTCTTCCCTATTTAATGGAATATTTGCTGGTCCAGTGGTTGTCAGGTAGCATTCCTATTTCCACTTCTTCTAAAATCTTTTGAACATCAATTGGCCTATGGGATTCTTAAGGACTTAAAGGTGTTACCCTTGTATCCATTAAGAAGTCAGTTGCTCTGTCCCCAACTTTAAGTGTTACCCTAGGGTCCTCCCTGGGATCCTCAGAGCTTAAAGCAAGCAAGCTTGGGTGAAGCTACTTTTTCACACATAGGATTTGGGGGTCTTTTCTTCCAATGAAGGCACTTATATTTTACAATGTACTTTCCCTTATGGGAGACACATTGTTCTTTTTCTAATGCTGCATTGCTTGTTTCCAGGCCCCATGTTTTCTGTTTCACTGAACTAGTTTATTATTCAGATTTTCTCATGAGGCTACTACTTTGGTATTGGTAAGTCTCTTGTCTCTCTGACTCTAAATCAGTTTACTGGTGTCACACACATTTTTGAGCTACCTCCACCCAATGGGTCCCAGTGATATCTTCAAATACTTCTAAGTCTTGTAACTTCTAATATTTGGTGCAAACTGAGTGACAAAAGCAATGTATGTTGAGCACTTGACCCTTTTCCAGTGCATATGGGTCTGTGGGTGTATGGGTATGATAAGGCCCTAAAAGTACTCTACAAAATGAACAGGATGCTCTTACCACCCCTGTGTGACCTTACTTATCTTTGTCATTTTTGTGGGCTTCTGTAGTTCTGCTATGAGCCGAGCTTATGGTAAGTCCTGGAATAGATCTCTAGTGTCCCATGATCTTTTTCTCTTTTAGGATACTAGTGAGGGTAGATTTGATGAAAATATAGTCTTAATCCAATTAAGAATTCCAGTAATTCTTGTTGACCATCTGGATGAAGCACCAAGTTCCTAGATAGTTCTGCATGGACTTTCGAAAGCCAGGAAACTGGAGCCAGATAAATTCAAGCAGAAGGCATCCAAAACCAGCACAACTGGCACTTCCTCCCAGCACAGGGTAATGTGGCTTGAGAAGAGGAAAAGATGTCTTAAGATCTGGCTGGCACTCCAGTACCGTAGCCAGCACCTACCATGTCTAGACCAGCACAAAGAAGAACATGAAGGCAGAGGCTTCACAGAAATGATTGCCTGGGTCAGGCAACATTTCCTGTAGACTCTGGGTTTGCTACTAGGCAGCCAGAATGGCTGGACTGACTGACACTTGGCCAACATGTTGGTTACTGCCATGCTACACAGTCGCACTTAGAACACAAATATGGGCTGATGCAGGGGGGAAGGGCCATAGGACCCAGGTCCTGAGTGCACCTGCAGCACCAGCACCATCAGGTTGACCAGCAGCCATGCAGAGAAGAGCACACAGCCCATAATCAGCAAGGATCTAAGTTCCACTTAAGTGGATGGTCAGAAACAATAGGACTCACTCAAGGTTCCTGCTCCATTAAACTGGAGGGGAAGCTATAGTCCAGCCAGATGTGGTGGAGCTCCAAGACCTTCCTTTTGAAGCTAGGCATGGAGTTTGTTCAGCAGGGAAAGTTTTGGAGGAGGCAAGATGTTTTTCAAGTCATATCGCCTGTCTAAGGTCTGAAGACCCACCCATCTATGAGGGCTAGAAGCTCCTGAAGGTGTCTAGTGCTGCAGAGGTGCAAACAGCTCTACTAAGAACTTAGCTTGATACACAGAGTCATCCTAATGAGAGACAGAACCCATACCTAGAATCTCAAGGAAAGGGAAATTATCCAGAATCTGAGTATTTAAGGCTGATCCTTCAGATCAGGCAAGGTAATAGAAAGAATGGAGAGGGAACCCAGTAGGAGCCAATGGGGAGAAGGGAGAGCATGTGCTCCTGGTGGTTAGGAAGTCTGCTCAGAGTTCATACCAAATTTCAACGTGGATTATGAAACTATAATATGCTCTCATTGTTTAATTACATTTACAGTGTTTAGACTGATAAGCCAAACAGGGAGACTAAGAGAGGGCTAAGAATTCCACCACTCTTGAGACCACTACTCATTTTTATTTCCTCTCAATGTGGAAATTAACAATGAGTTCAGCAAACAGGGTCCTTGAATTGTTAGGGGATCTGCTTCGGGTGGCAAAGTTTGGAAGTGGCAAGGTAAACCAGGAATCACATGATACTTTAGTACACCTGTGGGTTTCTATGACTCCTACCCCTAAAAGGCAGAGCCAATTTCAGGGCCAGCTCTGTCTACAAATGAAAATCCAAGAAGTGGTATTGATTTGGGTGTCAGAAACCACATTGACTGTGTAGCCATGGTGAAAGGAATATTGTGAGGTGACTGAGGTTGACAACATCACCCTGGAATCAGGTCCTGGATCTTTTGCCACTGTACGTGATTTGCTCAGTTTTCTAAACAGTAGCATCTGTTTTGGTTGTTTGGTGTCTTTGAAATATGGAGGACAGGAATAGTTTATGCCTGGGAAGGCCAGGGTATATGCAGTTGTCTCAATCTTCTTTGGGGGAAAGAGTTCCAGCCTTTCAGGATGCCCTGACTAAAAAGGCCCTACATCTAGTTAGCTCTGTGTCAGGTGCCTTCCCTACCAACCCCATTTCCAAGCAATTAATGATGAATTTAGGTGAGTTCCATTTGAGTATGACCAAGTGGCAAGAGAAGGAGGACCTATGGCCAAGGACTGGAGAGCCCAAAGATATATTGTGAATTAATTTTCTCCTTTCTCGTGACTTCTGGAGATCAAAAACTGGTCACCAGCTAGTTTGCAAGCACTTTCCCCTGCTGTGACATCGCACCAGTGCATTTTTTTTTTTTTTTACTGTTTTGAGGCACAGGTTAAATAGCCCGGGCTGCCTTGCAAGACAGGGATACAGCTTCCTGAGCCCAGAATTAAAGACATCCATTAGCATGTCAAATTCTATTGTGACCTTGAAATAGACAGCCTAGATGTTTCCAATAAGCACCTCAGTTTCAGCAACATAAAAGCACTACATACAGCAGACTGTCTAAATCACAAAGCCTATAGGACATAAACCCTTAGCCAGCCTTGTTGACTCTCAGGCAGAGGTGCATGACACTGCAGCCTTCTACTCACCTCCATCAACTATTTTCTGTTGAATTACTCCAAAGCACTTCAAGGTGGATCAAAAGCCTTTCAGTCAGTTGAGAATCTGACTTTATAGCAGGTTATATGTCTTTTTTTTCTTCGAGGGACCTTGGTGGAGATGCAGAAGGATGGGTTGCTGTATTGCATATTTCAAGAATGGAAACGGAACAGCAATTGTACTCTACTAATAAATGTGGTTTACAGAAACACACAAATGCATGGATGCATAAATTCAGACATAAACATACTCACATGCACACACACAAACATTCATACACACACCTCAGAAATGGTAAGTGATTAGAAAGCAATGAGGAATTCATCATGGAGGAGGAGCAATTGAATTTAGGCTATCCAATGCAAATGCTCCAAGTGAGACCCACCACGCTGTCAGTCATCCTTCCTGGTGACAAAAGACTAGGAAGCACATTACTTGTTCAGCCTCGATTGATATGATTCAAGTAATTTTTCTCTTGTAGCCTCCAATCTCTCACAGCAACCCTCAGCTTGTGAAAATCCTTTCCCATATTCCTGGTGTGATAGTTTGTGTATGCTATTCCTAGGGAGTTGCACTTTTATAAGGTATGGCCCTGATGGAGTGGGTGTGTCATTGTGTTTGAGGGCTTTAAAACCATCTTCTTAGCTACCTGAAAGTCAATACTCAAATTGCAGCTTTCAGATGCAGATGTAAAGTCTCCCATATTCCTGTGTCGTGCCTGCCTTGATGCTTCCATGTCCCAGCCTTGAGGATAATATCCTAAGACTCTGGCCTTTAAGCCAGTCCCAATTGAGTGTCCTTGAAAGAGTTACCTTGGTCATGGTGTCAGTTCACAGCAGTAAACACCAATTCATGCAGCCAGCTTCAGAATTCAAGCCCCAGGAATGAACTCTCCAGCAGCACTCACCAAAAAAACATGACCGACAAGCTGCTATTCAGGCTTTATCATTGTGTCCCTAGACCTACATAGTGTGAAGAGACCATCTGGAGACACAAGGAAAAGGAGAAAGAACCAAAGACCCCCAAAGACAAAATTAGGACCACTCATTTGGCATTTTCCCTTGTCTATCAACCTTGAAAAATTGCTTCCTACCTGAGATTCCTCTACAGCAAGTGAGCTATGGCCCTTTAGCTCATTCTTCTAAGATCCATGCTACTGTAAAGAGAATGTCCCACATGGAATCCCTGTAACTTAGTGGCATGAAGGTTCTTGAGGTGTGATCAGTCTATCTCCCTCACGAGCTGCAGATTGAGGCAGAGCAGGAGCCTTTGCTTGCCAAACAAACAGCCTCTTGAAAGAGGCCACCTCCATAGAATGTAAGTGATTCCATAAGTGAAGAATTAAATGAGACCTAGGTGAGTGGCAGGATAACTCTGTGGACAGATACATGGGTTAGTCGGTGTTCATGGTTAGACAGGAGGGCAATCGGACCCTGATGCCACATCCTACCTGCTGCTGCTTGGCAGGAAGATCATAGATCTTCCCCAGACAGCTGTAGACTAGAGGCCACAGTTTCCCTGTCAGCACCAATTAGAGGCTGGTCAAATCCAGAGAGCAGCCCCAATCCACAAGTACTTCTCAAAGTACTCAAAGTACTTCTGGAAAATCTGAAAACAAGAGGGTTTCATGTGCATCAAGGAAGAGGACATGGTCCACATGGGTGCTTATATGACTGTGGTATTAGAAAACCATCAGCACTTAGAGGACAAATCCCCTCTGAGAGTGGATAGGAGCTTCAAAATATATGCAAACTTTCCATGTGTCTCATGGATCCCAGAACTTTAAATTTCCTGTTTGAGCTCTAGAGGCTGAAGTTTGATTAATATTCCCATCATGGTGTAAATCTATTCTTACTGCAGAATCCTGAGTTGGGAAGAATAATGATTGAATTGTTTGAGACACTGTTCAAACCTAGGAGAACTGAGTTCAAAAGGTACAAATCCAAGACCCTTGCCTAGAGGCAGGCTTCCTGTTAAGAGGCAGACAGTATAGAACCAGAGCCCTGACATTTGTTTAAAGTCTTAGAAGGGCAGAAGCATCCCCTGCCTAGTGCTGGGGTCTCAGCTGTGTCAGTGACTCACCTGTAGGAATTGTTCTCTTCAATCAGCTCCTTGCAATTCTCCATGGCATCACCTATCCAGTTGGTCATTTTCTGCATGCCCATCATTGCCTTCTCATGTTGTAAATGACGCATCCTGAATTTAACATTCAGCCTGTCATAGGGTGTGGACCAAGGAGAAAATAACCCTATGAGCTAAGGATTCAAGAATTGCATGATTTCAGGCTGTATCCTGGACTACCCCAGCCTGGTACATGCCATACCCTTGCTACTTTGACCTGGGTCCTCTGGCTCCATATTAAACTTATAATGCTGGGCAAGGGACAGCAGAGCCCGGGGAATAGAGGAACGTAGCTGACACTCAAGAGATCTCAGAGTGGACATGACAGAACAGATTAGTTCTTTAAGAATTTTCCATGTGTCTGTGCCTCAAGCATGTGTAACAAACATCAACGATGACTTCTCTTTTGTTTCTTTTTTTCTTACATTTGATACTTTATTTACATGTCACATGCTATCCTCTTTCCTGGATTCCCCGCTGAACACCCCCTGTACCATCCCCTAGTACTTGCTTTTAAGCATGTGTCTCCTCCACCCACCCACCCATTTCTACTTCCCACCCTGTCATTCCCCTACACTGGGGCATTGAGCTTTCACAGGACCAAGGGCCTCTGCTCCCATTGATGTCCCACAAGGGCATCCTCTGCTACATTTGCAGCTGGAGCCATGGCTCCCTCCGTGTGTACACATAGGTTTGTGGTTCAGTCCCTGGGAGCTAAGGGGGTCTGATTGGTTCCTTTGTTGTTCCTCCAATGGGATTGAAAACTCCTTCAGCTCCCTGAGTACTTTCCCTAACACCTCCATTGGTGACCCCATTTTCTCAGTGCAATGGTTGGCTGCCAGTATCCTTCTCTGTATTTGTCAGGCTCTGGTAGATCCTCTCAGGAGACAGCTATATCAGACTCCTGTCAGAAAGTGTTCTTGGCATCAACAATAGTGTCTGGGTTGGGTAACTGTATGTGGGATGAATCCTCAGGTGGGGCAGTTCATGGATGGCCTTTTCTTCAGTCTCTGCTCCACAATTTTTCTCTGTATCTCCTTCCATGGGTATTTTGTTCTGCCTTCTAAGAAGGACCAAAGTATCGACACTTTGGTCTTCATTCTTCTTGAGCTTCATCTGGTATGTGAATTAAATCTTGGGTATTCTGAGCTTTGGGTATAATATCCATTGATCAGTGTGTGAATACCATGTGTGTTCCTTTGTGATTGAGTTACCTCCCTCAGGATGATATGTTCTAGTTGCTCCCATTTGCCTAAGAATGCCATGAAGTCATTGTTTGTAATAGCTGAGTAGTACTTCATTGTGTAAATGTACCACATTTTCATTATCCATTCCTTTGTTGAAGGACATCTGGGTTCTTTCCAGATTCTGGATTTTATAAATAAGGCTTCTATGAACACAGTGGAGCCTATGTCCTTGTTATATGCTGAAGTATCTTTTTGGTATATGCCCAGGAGTGGTAAAGTTGGATTCTCAGGTACTACTATGTCCAATTTTCTTTGGAACTGCCATACTGATTTGCAGGGTGGTTGTAGCTGCTTACAAAGTCACCAAAAATGGAGGAGTATTCCTCTTTCTCTATATCCTTGCCAGCACCTGTTGTCACCTAAGTCTGTGATCTTAGCCATTTTGACTGGCTTGAGATGGAAACTGAAGGTTGTTTTGATTAGCATTTCCCTGAGAACTAAGGACATTGAACATTTGTTTAGGTGCTTCTCAGCCATCTGGTATTCCTCAGTTGAGAATTCTTTGTTTAATTCTGTACCCCATTTATTAATATGGTTATTTGGTTCTCAATTCTAGCTTCTTGAGTTCTTTGTAGTTATTGGATATTAGCCATCTTTTCAAATGTAGAGTAAGTAAAGATCTTTTTCCAATCTGTTGGTTGCAATTTTTTTCCTATTAACAGTGTCCTTTGAATTACAGAAGCTTTGCAATTTTATGAGGTCCCAGTTTTCAATTCTTGATCTTAGTGCATTACCAGTGGTGTTCTGTTCAAGAAATATTCCCCTATGTGCATGTGCTCCAGGCTCTTCCCCACTTTCTCTTTTATTATTTTCTGTTTATCTGGACTAAGTGGAGGTCCTTGATCCACTTGGACTTGAGCTTTGTAAAAGGAGATAAGAATGGATTAATTTGCATTCTTCTACATGATGACTGCCTTTTTAATCAGCACCATTGCTTGAAAATGCTTTCTTTTTTTCCTCTGGATGGTTTTAGCTCCTTTGTCAAAGATCAAATAACCATAGATGTGTGAATTCATTTCTGGGTCTTCAGTTCTGTTCCACTGATCTATCTGCCTGTCTCTGTTCCAATACCATTCAGGTTTGTAATCACTATTGCTCTGCAATCCAGCTTGAGGTCAAGGATAGTGTTTCCCCAGATGTTCTTTTACTGTTGAGGATAGCCTTTGCTATCCTGGGTTTTTTGTAATTCCAGATGAATTTGCAAATTGCTCTTTTTAACTCTATGAAGAATTGAGTTGGAATTTTGATGGGGATTGCTTTGAATCTGTAGATTTCTTTCTACAAGATGGACGTTTTTACTATTTTAGTTGTTCCAATCCATTAGCTTGGGAGATCTTTCCATCTTCTGAGATCTGCTTCAATTTCTTTCTTCAGAGACTTGAAGTTCATGTCATACAGATTGTTCACTTGCTTGATTAGAGTCATCTCAAGGTATTTTGCATTCTTTGTGACTATTGTGAATGGTGTCATTTCCCTAATTACTTTCTCTCTTGTATGTCCTTTGAGTAGAGGAAGGCTACTGATTTGTTTGAGTTAATTTTCTGTCCAGCCACTTTGCTGAAGTTGTTTTTCAGGCTTAGTAGTTCTCTGGTGGAATTTTTTTTTCTGGTCACTGAATTATTCTACCAAACATATTATCTTCAAATAGTGATATTTTGACTTTTTCCTTTCCAATTTGTATCCCTTTGATCTTCTTTTGTTGCCTAATTGCTATGGCTAGGACTTGTGTAGTGTACTGAAAGTGTGTGGAGAGACAGAGGAGCTTTGTCAAGTCTCTGATTTTAGTGGGATTGGTTCCAGGTTCTCTCCATGTAGTTTAATGTTGGCTACTGGTTTGCTGTATACTGCTTTTCATATGTTTAGGTATGGGCCTTGATTCCTGATTTTTCCAAGACTTTTAGCACGAAGGGGTGTTGGCTTATATCAAATGTTTTCTCAGCAGTTAATGAAATGATCATGTGGTTTTTATTCTTTGAGTTTGCTTATATAGTAGATTCTGTTGATGGATTTCCATATATTCAACCATCCCTGCATCCCTGGGATGAAGACTACTCCCAGGAGTAGGGAGAAGTCCAAAGCTATAGGAATATCAATCTTAGGCTCCAGCTGCATAATAAAACACAACAGAGGGGTTGGAGAGATGGTTCAGCTAAGAGCACCTGCTGCTCTTAAAGAGAACCTGGGTTCAATTCCCAGTACCCACATGGCAGTTCACCATTGCAAGTAACTCCAGCTCCAGGAGATCTGATGCCTTCACACAGACATGCATATACCAATGCACATAAAATCTAAATAAATAAATAAATAAATAAATAAATAAACAAATACACACACAGTGGAGAGCGGTGACCACAACTGTGAGAGCAAATGAGGAAGGGCAGAATAAGAAAATTCAAATTTGCTTTTTCTGCCTGTGACTGAGGAGATGCTGGGAAGAGCATGGGGGACCCCAAAACAGCCTTTGTCCAGCATGAACGATGGCTCCTCCATACCCACATACATCAGTAAACCTAACTCTCCTCCCCTATACACTCTAGTGCCTACCCATAGGCTGCCTGCAGTTAGGGCGGGGCTGCATAGAGAAGGCTTGAAGGAGCAGAAGGGAGTGGCTGCATTCCCTGGTGGGGTCCAATGACCGCTCCTCTGCCCTCCCTCCTCATCTCCGACAGGCAGGCATCTGATGGTCTCACAAAAGCAGGCATTGCTGTTCCCACAAACGGGACTGAGTCTGACAACATTCAGCAAGAATCACTTCCTGTTCTCTCATATATGAAAATTACATTTAAGGGCCGGGCGGTGGTGGCGTACACCTTTAATCCCAGCACTTGGGAGGCAGAGGCAGGTGGATTTCTGAGTTCGAGAGTTCGAGGCCAGCCTGGTCTACAGAGTGAGTTCCAGGACAGCCAGGACTACACAGAGAAACCCTGTCTCGAAAAACCAAACTCAAAAAAAAAAAAAAGAAAAGAAAAAGGAAATTACATTTAAACTGGGATGCATAAACATATTTAGAGGTATGTTTATAGGTCACTAAGCTAGAAAAGGGATTGGAAGAGCTCTTAAGGAAGGGTGGGAAACAGCGGAAAAGCAGAAGTGAGAGTTAACTAGGGGAAGGAAGGGGGGTGAGGAGGGGTCACGAGGTAGAGGGATGAAGGAACAAAGTAACCGCATGGGCAGAAAGAAGTCATTGTTGAACTTTTTTTTAATTTTATTTTTTGTATTCTAAATGACTATTATAATAAACATTTTTTGAATAAAAAAACAAAAGAGGGTCAAATATGAGCAAAGCATACTGATACGTGTACGTATATGAAAATGTCATGATAAAGCCCAGCATTTTATATGCTAGCAAAAAATAACGAAAAACAAATGGCTAGGCATAGTGGCACACACCTTTAAATCCAGTACGAGGAAGGCAAAGGCAGAAGGAGCTCTGAGTTCAAGGCCAACCTGCTCTACACATTAAATACCAAGCCAGCCTTGTCTACAAAACCAGCCTAGACTACAGAGTGAGTTCCAGTAGTCAGGGCTACATACAGAGAAACCCTGTCTCTGAAAAACAAAAACAAAAAATCCGTTTCTGCTGAGCCCCTCCCCGCACTGTCAAGCTCTCTCTTACTATTTGGATCACATTTTTCTTGTGGTCAGACTTGGCTATTGTCTTTAATCCTAAGCCTGGCCTGTACAGGAAGCACAGAAGACAGTCGGAGAGACAGTTGAGGAACTGAGAGTTTGGGGCTGGGGTACTGCAGAAGCTTCAGGAGCCAGAGAGGTCTCTCGAGGGCTCGCCTGGAAGCTGGGATTTAGTCCTCGGTGCCATGGGGTAGGGAGTTGTATCTGAGTTGGATATATCAACTTCTAAACGTCTCCCTGGTGATGAATCATCCTCTGCCAGCGAATGAGCCAATTCATGCCAGATTAGAGTATATACAAAGGCAGGTTGTTAGGAGCCCCCCAGGGTGGGGGTGCTCCACTGGTCCTGGGGAAGTCACCACAGGGATGGAGAGAGAGGGGAGGGGAAAGAGAGAAAAGGTGTGTGCAGAGAGAAGGAGGGAAAGACCAAGACGTCTGGATTATATAGGAAAGAGCCACTGGGAGAGAGGAAGCCCTGCCCCTGGGCTGAAAGGGTTAGGACAGAGGGCGGGTATGCCAGGTTGGGACTGAGGGATGTTAGGAGAACCGGGAGGCCAGATCCACTTTGGTAGTTAAATATGCACCTCAGCTGGTTGTCCTGGATCTGAATCTCAACATCTGGGTGTGGTGGTGGAGAGGAGGATGCCAAGAGACAGCTAGGGACTGAGGAGATTGCTCCATGGGTACAGCTCGGTGAGCATGTGAACCTGAGTTCAGACACCCAGAACCCACATAAAGCAGGAGTCTGTCATAACCAGTGCTCCTCTGGAGAAACGGCAGGTGGAGACAGGAGAATCAACCTGAGTATTGGGCCAGATACCATAGGTTGTCTGTCCTCTGACTTCCACAAGCATGCCTACACATACATTTTACAACAACAATGAAATCTTTCTGGGAGTCGTGGCACATGCCTTTAATCCTTGGACGACAGAGGCAGGCAGATCTTTGTGAGTTCAAGACCAGTCTGATGTACATAGTGAGACACTGTGAAAAGGAAGCAAGAGAGTTTGCACAGCTGGAGAGAGATGTAGGCCTGGAGACTGTACCCCCCAAACAAGGACTTCTTTGAAGAAAATAAGGAAGTGGTTTATTCTGAGTGTTCAAATGACTTTTTGTTTCCTTTTGCTTTTTTGCTGTTTGGAGATAGAGTCTCACTATATAGCCCAGGCTAGCCTCCTGCTGCAGCCACCTGAATGCTCCAGTTACTTTGGATGCTGTGGAAAAAGGAACCTTCCCAGACAAAACAAAAGGAGACCATCAAGCATTGTATGCAGCAGTGCTGTAGGCAGGAGGATCAGGTAAGCAGGCTGGTTGTAGGTGGACAAACCGCTTCCATAAATTAGAGGTGCAATTTCTTTGTATTCTTAGCTTTAGGGTGGGTGGGGCCAGAGGCCTGCTAGAGTTAGTGATACACTTGTAGCAGTTTGTCTATTAGTCACAAGAATATTAGGTCAGATGCAGAAGCTAAGTCCAGTATCTGATAAAGAGCCTGAGATAGTTTAGAAGCTTAGGGTAACTCCTTTGTTTTGGTTTGATTTGGGGTGTGTATGTTGAGGGGTTGTTTTTGCTTTGTTTTGTTGTTTTTGTTTATCCATTTTGTTTTGTTTTGCTTTTTGAATCAAGGTTTCTCTTTGTAGATCTGACTCTCTTAGAACTTGTTCTGTAGATCAGTCTGGCCTCAAATTCAGAGATCTGCCTCTGCCCCTGCCCTTGCCTCTCTGCCCCTCTGCCCCTCTGCCCCCTGCCCCTCTGCCCCTCTGCCCCTGCCTCTCTGCCTCCTCTGCCTTCTCCGCCTCCTCTGTTTTTGCCACCTCTGCCTCTGCCTCTGCCTCTGCCTCTGCCTCTGCCTCTGCCTCT
>NW_021620506.1:2268044-2284677 GCF_004785775.1 Grammomys surdaster | reverse complement strand
CCTCTGCCTCTGCCTCTGCCTCTGCCTCTGCCTCTGCCTCTGCCTCTGCCTTCCAAATACTGGGATTAAGGCATGGCACCATGTCTGGCTGGTAACTTTATTCTTAACCTACAGCTTTTCATTTGTCCCATCTCTATTAGCCAACAGATGTTACACACTGTCAATTTGTCTTATTGGGTGTTGAATATTTGTTGAATGAGTGCAGTCTCACCTTGTAGCTCCTGGCCAGGTTGACCTTATGCTTGCTGTGATCTTCCTGTCTCTGCCTTCCAAGTGCTGGGATTATAGGTGGGAGCCAGCACATCCAACTGTTTGAATGTTTTGCTTTCTTTTCTTTTCCTTACTTTTCCTTTCTTTCTCTCTCTCTCTCTCTCTCTCTCTCTTTCTTTTTTCTTCCTTCCTTCCTTTCTTTTTTCCCCTTCCCTTCTTTCTCTTGCTCTGGCCCTGCTCCTGCTCACTCCAGACTCCACTTCCTTTCTTTTTAGTTTTTTAAGACAGAGTTTCTCCATGTAGCCTAGTTATTCTGGCACTATCTCTATAGACCAGCTTGGCCTTGAACTCAGAGACCTGCCTGCCTCTGGTTCCTGACTTGCTGGGATCAAAGGTGTGCTTTACCAGGTCTGGTTTAAATGGTTTGTTCTCTATTTCCATAGATACTCTTAGGCTTCATTCTAGAATATGCTTAAGTTGGTTGGAAACCTAAGGATCTTTTGGGTTTTGCTACGAAGTTTTATTAGGCAGGACTACAACTGTACCTAATCTAGGATTAACTTTTGTTCTGTTACCGTAGTCAAACCTCTCTACACTATGACCCTTGAGTTACGAAGCCTTCCAGTCTGCTGCTACATCGGGCTCCATTACTGTGAGGTCTGACGCTTGTTCAGATTAATTCAAATAAGTCTCTCCCCCAGCACTGGGCAGTGCTCTCGGCTGATGATTTGAAGTGCTGGGGCTCCTCAGGTACCTGGGTTCATCTTTCTCACTCTATGGCTCTCTTGTCTGCAGTGAGATGGCTGTGGTTGTGTTCCTGGGCTTACATCCACATCGGCCTCCTGGATGTCCAGAGTCATCGTCGTCCTTATCATGGAAAGCTCTATACTGTTTTACGAGGCTTCCCCTTCCCTGTGCACAGCCCAGAGACCACAACAAACAGTGAAGCTGGGTGACAGTGATGTTGTTTCTCATCTTGTGGAGAACACTGGCCTTGGTTGCCTGATGCTGGGTATGTTAAGAACTGTAGTTTCATACATTTTTACGGGTTTGTTCCAGGAAGGAAGGTAAATATGATCTCTTTAATCCCAATCTTGACTGAAAGCAGAATTCACATCATTTTTTTTTCCCTGAACAAATAAACTGTGGTAAGTTTATATGATAGAACACAATATAACCATGGGAAGGGATATTCTTAACTAGCCACACACACACACACACACACACACACACTCATATATATATATATATATATATATACAAGGTGTGTTTTCTGAGATGTTCCAGACAGATATATCTGTAGAGACAGAAGATAAATCAGTGGTTGCCTAGTTCTGGGAGTTCCAGGGCTTAGAGAGAAACAGTGGAAGGGCACAGGGTTACATTTTGATGACAGAAACGTTCTGTAACTGTGGGATGCACATACAACTGACTAGACCAAGAGCCTCTGGATTGGCTTCAAGATTGATTTATTTTGTGTGAATAAGCTCTTTGCCTATGCTTATGTTTGTGCAACATACAGGTGCCTGGTTCTGAAATGGTCAGAAAAGGGCTGTGTGTTCACAGGGACTGGAGTTACAGGTAGTGAGTCACTATGTGGTGCTGGGGATGGAATCTGTATCCTCTGCAAGAACAAGTGCTCTTACTCATTGAGCCAACTCTTCAGCCCTACTTCTTTCAAATGTATTTTATTGTGTGTGCATGAGTATTTTGTCTGTCTGTATGTATGTATGTGTAGCATCATATGCGTGCCTGGTGCCCACAGAGGAAAGAGGGCTGACCCATCTCTCCAGTCCCAAAATATTCTTGTCTCTTTGAGACATGGTCTCTCTGTGAGATACCGGTCTGGCTGTCCTGAACAGGCTATGTAGACCAGGCTAGGTTGGAACTTCCACAGCTCTACCTGCCTCTGCCTGGCAAGTTCTGGGATCAAAAGTGTGCACCACGGACACCCAGCTCCAAAGGGTGGATTATATGCCATGTTCTCAATCAAACTAATGAGAAACGTGAAAAGCTCATGAGTGAGTGGGCTTGGCAAAGACCATGTAAAACACATGTCCAGAGGACAACACCTTCATTAGAGCATGTCTCTACTTCATAGGCTAGAGGCAGAAGAATGCATGTAGACATTATTTATATGAGGCTTGAAAATATATTAAATAGCTGGTTGTGGTGGCACACACTGATTTGCTGAAAGAGGCAGAGTCAGGAGGATCATGAGTTCAAGGCCAGCCTGAGCCACACATAATAAAAAAATAAGAAAAGGAAATATGTTAATAAAAATAAATAACGTGTGTGGTGGGATGAGATTGCTCAGATGGTAAACACACTTGCCCCCAAGCCTAAAGATCTGAGTCTGATCCCAAAACCCACATATGGAAGAGGAGAACTAACTCCTGCAAGCTGTCTTCTGGCGTCTATATTCACACTCTGGCATAGGTAGCCACACACACCCATGCACACACGCACACATGCACACACACACAAACAAACAAACAAACAAACAATGATGTGGAATGAGTCTCTAAACTGTACTGCTGGTCTCTTTCCTCTGAGAGGAGCATCCCATTTTGAAGTGAAGCTTGAAAGTCTTAGGAAACCATGGGAACTCAGGAGGCTCAGGAAATGCAGAATGTTTAGCAGACTCTGGAAGCTCAGAAACTAACAAGTTACAAGACTGTTCCCAAATATTACATAGCTTGTCTTGGTGTCACCTACTGCTTGGGTAGATGACTTCAGGGATACAGCGTTGGTGAGTCATCTTCCATACTAGGATGAGATTTGGGTGACTCCAAGGACTTTGAGTCACCATGCTCCTGCAAGTAACCCCAATAAACTCATGAGCTCACCAGGATAGACTTGGGTGGAATCTTCTCTTTGCTCTGTCAGGATTCTCTGAGGTAAGTAGGTCTTTGTTCACATGTCCCCTGAGGAAAGTCATACAAATTGGGCTAGGGGAAGCCTCAGGCCTATGGAACAGTGACACACCCCACAGACTAAAAGCAGGTGCTGGCCTCTCGGCATAAGAGGAAATGGAGTGTTTAGGGGCTGGAACTGGGAAGGGCTGAAATTACATCTCTGGTGTTTTATGTCTTGATCTGGGACAATCATTCTCTCCAAGTTCCTTAGTATCTGAAAGGTTGCTTAAAAATTTTGTCAGAAAGAGCCACCATCACCCCTAACGTTGGGCCCCTTCCCTCTACATGTGTAGAAAGCCCACACAGGCTCAGTCTCTCCTGACCTACTCAGAAAGATCATAGACACAATACATTCTGCTGTGGCTTTTTGCTTTGAAGTTTGCTGTTTACTTTTCTCAGAAAAATCTGCATTTTCTCTTTAACCCCTGAGGCGCTGATCACCTCCAGCTCTGTACAAACCTTAGAGCAGGCCTTTGAATTGGTAGAACACAGGCAACTGGGGCTGGAGCTGAGCCCCCATGTGAGTGTGGTCACCACCTCCAACCAAAAACGCCAGGCTCACAGCTCCCACCACACAATGCACATCTCTCACCACCCCAGGCACTGGTTAAACCACTCTGTTCATTTAAACCCATCAGCTCCCCTCCAGCCAGGGCCATGCCCTCAGTGCCAGCACCTCCACTCAACGCTGTGGGGACAGGGGACAGTCACCAGGACCGATGACCTTCAAGAACCGCACATTCACAATCTCACCCTCAACAGGCACAGCTTCCAGGCCTGTCTGCTGCTGCAGCTTCTCTGCCCCTGGCTGCTCTCCTGACCTCAGCCTCTCGCCTACTCATTCTTTTTAATGTTTCAAAACTTGGAAATGGCGCATCCATAAAGAAAAACACATAGAACAAATGTGCAGTGTAAGGAACCATCATAAAGGACCTGGATAGCCAGCTGGTGGGTCAAGAGTTAGAACGTTCTTTTAAAAGTACTGTTAAATCATGAGCTCTTTTGAACACAGACAAGCAGAAAAACTAAAATAGCCATCCTTAAACCCACCACTGGGTTCTGCGGTGAAATTTTTTCTTTTTAAAAGATTTCATTTATCTACTTTTTGCATATGAATGCTCTATGTGCAAGAACACCTATGTGCCAGAAGAGGGCACCCAGATCCCTTTATAGATGGCTGTGAGCCACCATGAGGTTGACAGAAATTGAACTCAGGACCTCTGGAAGAGCAGATAGTGCTCTTACCCACTGAGCCATCTCTCCAGCCCCCTGGGGTGAAACTCTAATGTCTTTTCTTGCCTGTTCCACTCTTCTAGACTAGAACCCAGGGCTTTGCTGTTGCTCAACTGATCTACCATGGCATGGCGCCATAGCCTAGACTCCAGATCTTTAATACGTGAAATGTCACGTGTAACGGAGGGATGGTAGCTCCCTCAGACTCTCAGGTCTCTCCTTCACCTCTAGAGCTGGAATCCCCACGGGGCTCCAGTCTCCTGAATGTCCCTGCCAGGGTTGCATGCATCTAGAGTCTGCTTTGGTTCAGGCTTCACATAAGGTATCACAAGCCACAAGGAGTGACACACTTCTGCAGTCCCCACTCAGGAGGCTGAGGCAGTAGGATCCTGGGTTTGAAGTCAGCCTGGGCTACAGAATGATGTCCTAGAGACAGGAACTGGAACTACAAGAGGAAGAGGAGGAGGAAGAGGAGGAGGAAGAGGAGGAGGAAGAGGAGGAGGAAGAGGAGGAGGAAGAGGAGGGGCTTCCCAGTACACCTCCTTTTCCTTCCCATTCCCTCCCCCCTTTTCAATATGTTTTGGAAGAGGTTAGTCTTTTGTGGAGATGGTTTCACTATTTGTACAGGTTGGTCAGAACTCAGGGCTGCGGTTACAGGTACTATCAGAAGGCTGGGGATGATGTTTGTGGAATTGAGGTAAGGGGCTTCCTTGACCCTTGGATCTCAGATTTGAGTGATCCAGTATTGTCCTGGGAATGCAGCCCACTTCTTGATCTAGGGCTGAGGACATTCCAGTAATTTCTAATTGTTTCCTTACGAACATTTCACCACAACCACCGTTACTTGTGAGGGGCTCCAGGCCACCACCAGGCTGTCTCTAAATGGAGTCACTGGGGAGCTGCAGGGACAGTGCCAAATTGCTTTCTGTGGGAAAGGAGGCCAATTTCTACTCCCACTGTGGCCAGCAGGGATCAGAGACTTTGCATCCCACCAGCGCTTGGTGTTATCAGACTTAACACATGTCTCACTGTGGGACTTGCTCATTTTGGAGGGTATCGAGAGTTAGCTGTACCCTTTTCCAGGGGACCTTCCTTGGTTGTTGTCCCTACCCAAGAGAAGCTAGTGCCTCCCCCGCATGCCTACAAATCTCATGTGCTGTGACCCTCTGATCACACACCTGCCTTTCCAGCAGACCTCTGGGCCTGCTCCTTGTCTGCCCATTCCCCTGCGTCCTGTACAGCCTTCACACACAGTCCAAGCTTACTAATTGCTCAGGAAGGGAATCAGTAAGCCTGGGCTTCCCTCCAGGGCCATGATCCCTACTGCACAAGAGAAGCCTCTAGACAGGACCTACATCTAGAAACTGCTCAACCAACACTATAGCAGCCTGGCCCTCCAGGCCTTGGATGCTACTAACCAGGCACCTGAAGGCCTCCAGGCTGTCCCAGGGTGCTGCTCTTGGAACCGGAGCAAACAGGGGCCACACCACAGGCATCATGGGTCTCTCACTGCTGCCACTTGCAGTGGAGTTTAGTGACAGTGACAATTGCTACCCTTCATATCACTTTCTTTTAGATTGTGCAAGAACTGGGACATTTGACATTCAAACTCTCTTTCTTATCATTTAAAGCCACATGGGATCTGTTTGCTGTTTCTGTCAGCCTCAGGCACTTTCCTACTGTTGAGCTGGCTGGTGGCCCCAAGTCCACAGAGAGGGAGTGAGAACACGAAGGACTCCCAGTCTAGGGCTCTTTACCCTATTCCTATGCCTGAAAAGTGCCCTCTTCTTGTTTGGCAGTATCCCTGGGCACTACTAAGCCCAGCCATACCTTACACCTATGTATATTTAACTGGAAACACACTTGAAGACACCTAAAATGCTCACAGAGTTGAGCATAAGACCCGTCTAACGTTTGCAGAACACAGACTGGGTCTGAAGCAGAATGGAAATTTTTCTGTAATGTCTAGCAATACCCACATACAGTGAGCACTACTGTGCCCATGCTAAAGACGAGGACACCGAGGATCCAAGAGACCCAGTCCATAGACACTTAGCTGTTTTGCTCTGGGCCTTAGTGTCACTGTGCCGCATGGCAGGAACATTTGGTACAGGAGGTCTGTTCACTTCATGGTGGCTGAAAACAGGAGCAGGAAGGGGTGGTGTCTGTGTTCAGTGACCTCACTTTCTTTTACAAAGACTACCTCTTAAAGATCCCTATAACTCCACAGTCTGGAGCCAAGCCTTGAGCACTGGAACTAGGCATGGTAGTGCATATATGTGTTATCCCAGCATTTGGCAGGATGGGTCAAGAGGGTTATAAGTTTGAGGCCAGTCTAGGCAAGACTGTCTCAAAGAAGAAGGAGACAGAAGAGGAGGAGAAGAAGGGGGACAGGAAGGAGGAGAAAGAGGAAGAGGAGGAGGGGGGGAAGGAGGAGGAGCTGGAGAGACACCTCAGAGGTATCAGTTACTTGTAGTGCTTGTTATTCTTGTAGAGAACCTGAGTTTATTTCCCAGTACCTACATCAGACAGCTCACAACTGCCAGGAACCTCCACAGGCACCTGCAGACACATGTACACACACACACACACACACACACACACACACACACACACACAGGAGGGGATATATTTTAAAAAGAAAGAAACAGGGCCTGCAAGATGGCTCAACAGCTAAAGGTATTTGCTACAAAGACTGATGGTTCAAGTTCTATCCCTAGACCCTCATGGTAGAAAAAGGGAGAACCAACGCCCTTAAGTTGTACTCTGAGGTTTCACAGGCATGCCATGACACATTTTCATGTATGTGTGCACACACATGTGCACACAATTAAAAATAAACATAATTTTAAAAAGAAACAAACAAAACTCCACAGGAGCCTTTGGAAATTAGTTAAGACCCAAATAATAGCACCAAGGAACCTGCTAGGCCCTAGAAGCTAGGACCTTACACTCAGAATGGAGCAAGCAGGTGTAGACCCAGATTCTTCTCTAAGCCTGTGTTCTACAGTTTGATCATCAGCAATGCTAATTCCTGGACTTGTCAGGTAGAAGTTGAGTCTGGGCTCATTATCAACAGGGCCTTTACTGTTGAGCTATTGGTCTACCTGAACCAGTGTTTAAAAACGGCTTTTACATTTTTGAAACATAAAAACCTTGTTTCCAAACAGGACACTCAAGAATGATTAAGCTAGAAGAAGCCATTTTGTGAACTGTGTTATTTTTGACTTGCTATTGAGACAGAGTGTGTTTGATTGGCTTATTTTGAACTCATGATTTTCAAGTCCAGAAAGTGGCTTCGAAAAGCCTTTCTGTGTTGTTGACAGCAGATGTCTAAAGTGCTGGGACCTCCTGCAGCCCCTGAGTCTGTTCCCAACCCAGGGGCAGTGAACCACTACCACACCAGCTGGAGGCCATTGCCTACTGAGGGACTGGACCTGAGTCACCCGTCACAGTTCATGTCCTAGGCAGGACCGGAGGTGATCTCTGCTGCCACATGTCTCCTTCCAGAGCAATAAGGGCAGAGAGCAGGGGGGAGAGCAGGGCTGTGCCCAAGTGAACGAAGCTCTCTATTTGGTACATCCTGGGCTCTCACTCACCCAAACCCATCTGGGCACATTTCCTGACCTCTGACTGTGAGCTAAGCTCACTGTGCTTTCTGTGAACCTGCAGAAGGCAGGCAGGAAAGAGCCAGGCTTCTGACCTCCAGGAGGAGGTGCTATGTTGGGTGCATAGCTCACTGTCCCTTCTGAGGATTCCCCCATGTCTCAGTGACTACCTCCTCATGCAAACCTGGCCCACTCCCTTTTCCCTCTGGCTCCAGTTACAAAATGGCGACTCCACAAAGGTACTCACTGGGGAGCTATAATCTCCAAGGGCTTTCCAGGGCCAAGCCAAACTGTGCCCCTCCTAGCTATCCTTCGCAGTTCATGCTCCTTTTTCTCTCTTCTTGGAGCGTCTGTGGACCGGGGAAAGTCGTCTTCTCACTCTCCTCTTGACTAGTATTGAGCAAGCCTGTGAGCTTATTCTCATTGCCAAAGAAAGCATGACAGAGACTCACAGACTCCAAGGAGCCTCCCAGAGCTATGGGGCAAATCCTCCACTCTTCAGACCCTCTGCTGACTCATTGGTGAAGCGTGGTGCTTGACAGCCAGCAACAGCCATTTCCTTAGAGGCTGCTGTGAAGATTAATTACAGGCCACAATGCAGGGAAGCAGTAAGAACAGCGCTCGACATAGTGTCGTTGTCCTAAGCTTGTGGGCCACACACAGTGCATGCCAGGCATACTTATTCCTATCTGCTGCGTTACAGCCCCAAGTGATACCCCTCAAACTCCTGGTCCACAGCAGGCACCCGCTCCTACCAAGGAACATAACTCAGGCACATGACCCTCACACCAACGCCACCCACGGCACATGTGTCCACCATCCCAAGTGAAATCAGTAAGAGATCGACTCCCAGCAGGCCTTTTGGAAGAAAGTACTTTCCCACAGGCCTTGGCCTTTGTGTAGCGCTTAATGTGGGCTGAGAAGCAAATGTCAGGGCTTCCTGAGTATGTATTTAACACAGGCAGAGGGAGAAAACTGTGGGTCTTCTAAGGCCTACTTAAAAGGCCCGATTTAGGAACAGACATTAAGGTTCAAAGACTGAAATCACAGAGGGTATAGCTTTGGAGGGCAGAAGCAGATCAGCCAATGAGACTCAGAGAATACCTCTGACTTCAGGAGCCTGATGCCATCTGAGTCATGGTGACTTGGGCCAGGCTCCCCACTTTGGAAGCCTTTCTTTGTCCTTGGTCCCCTTCTTTGTTTTCAGATCTTGTGTGTGCTGTCCTCCCTCCTAAGGGGATAAAAGGACTCTGGTTGGGCAGTTAGGATTCAGAAGTCCAAATGTGGCTGCCCAACCTCTGGCCTGCCACAGGCAGTCATCCAAGGTCATCTGCTACGCACAGTCAGGGGTACAGAGGCCCTGTCCAGCTTTGATAGTTCTAAAGTGGAAGCAGGTGCCCGGGAGAGCTGAAAGTTAAGTCCTGCAGCAGTGAGGCCAAGGGCAGCCACGGGAAGTGCTGGAGCTCTCCCACGCTGGCCGATTCTGAGCTTGGCCTTATTCCCTCTATTAGAACCTACTGAAAATGTAGACCTCCAACTTGCATCTGTTGTATATATATTAATGAGGAACTATGGCCACCACTTTAGGATGGACACCATCCTCTGAGACAAAACAGATAACTGTTTATGCAAGAAGAGCTATTGCCTATGTGTCTCTGGGTCTCCAGCAGTCAGAGACTGTCTAAAAGACGTGTTCGACAAAGTCCCTGGCGTGAACACTGACTGCAGGCAGTCTCTGCAGCGCCTGCTAGACTGTGTCCACCAGAGGGCGATGTAGCCCAGCCAGGCAGTGGGCAATGTTGCCCTCCCTGCCAAGTGGCCACCTCACAGACCCCTCAGTTTTTCTGTCTGTTGTCTTAGACAACAGTGCTCCAGGGGCTCAGGAGCCAAGCCTCCACCACACAATGGGCTGGTCTGGCAGTGTTGACAAGTGACTTGATTTCCAAGGTGTGGCTTTTCTGACCAGCACCTTTTCTGACCAGCTTTTCCTAGCTTCACTGGGCAATATGCAGATTCTCACCTCGCCTAACTTGCTCTCTATCCTGACGCACATAAACATCAGGAGAGCTTTCAAAATGTGATGTCTGGGCCTCCTCCAAGATGACAATGTAATTAGACCTGGCTAACCTGAGCACGGGGTTAGACCTGGCTAACCTGAGCATGGGGTTCCAGGACTCCAGGACTGAGACCCCTGCTAAGAACTTGGCATGGAAGACATACACCTTTTATTGGTATGCACTGCTGAATTCCAGGCTGCCTAACAGACAGCTAAAGTCTAGCTGGTCCTTCTATCCATCCATCCATCTACACATTCATCTGCTCACACACGCATCTTTCTTTTCTGTAGCTCTGCCCTGTACCCCCAAATGCCACTGCCCTCAGAAGCAGGCACATCTGGGCTTTGAGAAGTAGCTCAGTGGTTAAGACCACGTACTTCTCTTCCAGAGGACCTGAGTTTGGCTTCCATCATCCAAAGTGGCTCGTGTTAGGGGATGGTATTGTGCACTGTGTTTTAAATGCTGATTTCTGTGTCTGGTTGTAATCTGGACATTGGCAGTGTCATGATTATTACAGCATCTCCTGTCTCAATGATGTGTGAAGATTGTTTTCTAATAAAGTGCTGGTCAGCCAGTAGCTGGGCAGGAGAAGAGAACAGGGGAGGAGTTCCAATCCCAGTCAGTGAGTCCCAAGAGGAGAGAGAGACAGAGAGAAAGAGAGAGAGAGACAGAGAGGGAGAAAGAGGAGGAACAGGAGGATTTGCTATGAGGTCTCCATGACAGAGCAGCCATGAGGACACACATCGACCAGAGCGAGCCAAGGCAAGACTCAGAGGCGAGTAATGGGCATGTGGCTGGGAAGTGATCCAGGCCAGCACAGCTGGGGTAGGATGGCTCAGAACCTGCCCAACTTAGTGCTTATAGCTTATTAATAAACATAAGGTCTCTGTGTCATTTATTTGGGAACAAGGAGTCACATAGAAAAACTCCCATAATTACATTTACAACTAACAATTCCCTGTAATTCCAGCCACCAGAGGAGCTGATTCCTCTGGCCTCTGAAGACACCTGCTATTACCTGCACATGTATACACGTGTGCACACACACACACACACTTAAGAATAAAAATACACTTTAAAGCAGGCATGTGGAAGCAATGAAGTAGAATCCCACCAAGCCACTAGTTCCCTACTGCTCTTTTTGTAAAACTCTTGGCCCTGCACCTGTCACCTCCCCGAATGCCCAGGCCTCTGCTCATTTCCTGTCTCCTTCAGTTAACATATGCAAAAGCAGGCATTCTGGCAAGTCTGGGCATGAGGATCTTGAGTACCTCTGCCTGAATGGGGAACACTGAGTGACTGGGTAGGTACAGATACGTATTACTTGCCTACCTGCAGTCATCCACTGTGGGGTAGAACGTGTTTCCTCCCCCTGAGGGGCGGGGTCACAGTGGATGCTGTTTACTAAGCCAAGTCTATACAATAAACACAATTGTGTCATCATAGCTAACAGCAATATCACAGTCAGGCCCATCTTCCAATGAGGAAGTGAAACTGGGGTTCTGGGAGATTGAGTCACTTGCTGAGGTCACTAGGACACACAGCATTTAAAATCAAGGCATTTTGACTGCAGAGCCTGTGTTTCTGCGCCCAGGCTCCCAAGTATCTGCATTGCTCTGTCCTGTACTGAGTGGGCTGCTTGCTCTGTCCTTTACAATGAGGGCCAGGCTTCCTGCCACTTGTATATCCACTTGGCAAAGGCAATCTGCCTGCTTCTAGACCCTTGGATGCTAGGGAAAGTGGCTTTGAGCCTAACACGAAAGGCATTTCCTGGCCAATGGGCCAGGCTTGGCACCTACTCAAAAGCTGGGAACAGGTCTAAAGACAGATATATGCCCTTCTAGTCATTCAGGCAGAGGCAGTATCCCTGAGAGCTGCTTCCCACAGCAAACGAGGGCTTCTTGAGGCAGGTCCTACAGGCATCAGCCACTGGCCGTGTATGAGCCTTCCCAAACCAGCTGTTCCCCAAGGCAGCGGATTATGGTTCCATTCTACAGTCAAGGAGACAGACTGATAAGGAACTGAGGCAGTGTGTGGCTTCGTAGTGAAACTCAAACCTTTGGCTTCTCATCTAGATACCGTGTTCTCACCACTCCTTACTGTCTGAAGCTGAGAAACCACTTAACCCTCCCTTCCACAGGAGAGGAAACCCATCTTTGCACGTAAAGCTGTGTACCAGGCCCTGCTTAGAGAGACAGGATGGTGAGAAGCCCCAAATGTGAGCACCAATACTTCTGTGCTATAACCATTGCCATGGCCTCATGGAGGTGCTGGAGACCTTCGCATGTAGCAGAAGCAGAACTCTGGGACCCTAGGCACCTCCTTTCCTTATTTCAGTGTCACCATGTCACATTGTCTGTGAGGATCAATGTCACTGCTTCCAGTGTCCAGGCTGGCCCAGAACAGGTACAGTGGGAGACAGCAGTGCTTCCTGAGGATGGGAAGAGGACAGAACTACATTCCCATCCCCAAAACTCTCTTCCTTGGCCAGTTCCAGTCCATCTTGCCTTCTCAGGCTGTGGAAATTTGTACCTCAGCCCAAAAGAATGAACTGCTGGCAGTCAGTAGCATGGCTACTGGATCAGCCAATCAGGAGCTAGGACCGCCTCATCCACCTCCAGGACAAAGAGCCAGCTGGGCCCCAGGGGCTGGACCAGAGGGGCCCAAGGGAGGGCCCTGTCTGAGAACTGTGCCCTAGGCTACAGGCAGGAGCAGACTGAGGGAAGCAGGGACAAACTGGAAGCTTACAAAATGGGAGGCATGGAAGCGGTGAAGAGAACCCAGTCAGGGAGCCCCTGCACACCATGGTTATGCTGGCTGGCAGGCAGCTGCTAGGTGCTGTGTCTTATAGCTAGACTCTTTGACTGTGCAGTCAGCTTTGTCAGCATACTGGAACACACCATCTAGGCACTAAGCATTTTCTCTCCCTTCTCCAGGCAGGCAAGGACTCCTGTGGAATAATTTTAGAACTTAGATGCTGACTCCTGTCCCAAGAATGAAGATGAACAATAAAAAGATGTGTAGTTTCAGACAGGTGGGGTGACATGCACCTTTTATCCCAGCTCTCAGAAGGCAGAGGCAGAAGGACCTCTGTGAGGCCAGCCTGGTCTACAGAGAAAACTGGAGGTCAGCCGAGACAACAGAGAGACCCTGTCTCAAAAACTGAAACAACAAAAAGATGTGCAGTTACTGCTGTCACCTCTCTGCCTTGTCCCCATTTCTTAGATGAGGATTTTGAGGTGTAAACAATCAAGGGGCATGGCCTTTTTTGACTAGCTACTTTGGGATTTGAATCCATGCCTAAAATCTTTTTTCTTTTTTCTTCATCTTCCTGCCTAATCTAGGGCCAGCCTCTAAATCTTTTTTGAATTATTATTATTTTTAAGACAGGGTTTCATATAGCCCAGGCTGGCCTCAATACTTGCCACGTGGTCGAGAATGAACCTGAACTCCTCACCTTCCAGTTACCACCTCCCAAATATCGGGGATACACACTGCTGGGGATGGGGCCTCATACATGTGAGGCAAATACTCTACCAACAGAACTACATCCCTCATGCATGGGCACGCACGCGTGCATGCGTGTGATGGCGCTGGAGATAAGATCGAATTTTATGCATCCTAAGTAAACACTAGTACTGAGACACACTTCCAGCTCGGTGTCTCTGCTCCTGCTCTCAGGCCTGGCTTGCTGCCTCTGTGAACTTCTGGGCTGGCCCTCTCTACCCAGACAGGTTATAGCTAGTCTCACCTCTGACCATAACCCCATGGTGACATCTGTGGTTCCTGTAGTGCCAGGGCCCTGGAGCAAAAGGAAACCCCTAAACACAAACACATTTGCATGAAGACCCAGGGGTATGCCACTGCAGGCAACAGTGGCAGCAGCACCTGCCACTAACTTCCTGGGACATAAATGTCCCCACAGCCATGCTGGTACCATTCAATGTTTATTTAGACACACATAAAAGAACCCATAGTTCAGACAGCTTGTGCTCTTCGTTTCTTTTGGTCATATATATACATACATACATACATACATACATATATATGTATATGTGTGTATACATATACACACATATACATTTTTTTTTAAAAAAGGTCAACACATCACCAGTCTCCTATATGCTTTCTATACTGAGCAATATATACAGCCTATTATATATATGTGTATATATATAATATATATTTCAATAACTACATTCAAGTAATGAAACACAGGATTTACAGTTTCCCTCTGATGGCAAAGGGAAGGCAAATTCACAAACAGTTCACAGAGGAAGTACTGTGAGTCCAGCCAACAGGAGCCAGACTCTCTGAGGAAGAGGGGGCAGCAGCAGAAATCAACCAGTCACCCACTATTCTCCATGGGCAGTGTGGATGCAAACCAGGGCAGCGGGCCTACTCTGCTGGGGTGTTCAAAGAAGGTCCTGCTCAAATTTGGGATTCACAAAGGAGAAGCCATGGAAGGCTGTCTGGTCCATAGAGTCGATGAGGTTCTTGTCACTGAAGGAAAGTTGGGGTTTCTCATTCAGGAACTCTGGGTCAAAGTTGCTGTAGTCTGAAGCAGATTTCTGTGAGCAAAAGGCAGCAGTGAGTAAGAGTGACCGAAGGGGTGTCTCCAAGGTCTGCCTTCAAAGACATGGCAGGCACCCAGGCTTCTGGGGCCCTTGTCGTGACAAGCCAGACCAGTCACCTCAGTTGGGAAAGAGGATGTCACTGGTAACCCAAGGAGAGTCTCATCACAGGGGAATGATATTTCCCCAAGGGATAAGGAAGGCAAGCAGGGCGCACTGGGTAAGTAAGGACAGGGGCCATCTTCCAGAACAGGGCCAGTGAACTACCAGCTGTGGGCCACATAGCTCCTGCTCTGCTCTTAAAGGAGGCCTATAAACTAAGAAAAGCTTTTGCTATTTTTGGTTAGCTCGTTTCAGTTTTGGTATTTTTGAAACAAAGTCTCATTATATAGACCAGCTGTCTACAAATTCATTCATGATCTTCCTGCCTCAGCCTCCCAAACACTAGAACCACTAAGCACCACCACTCACAGCTCTAGAGTCTACAATTTTAAATGGTTGGGGAAAAAAAAAAGACTATCCAATGGAATATGAAAATGAAGTCAAATGCAAATGTTGTCTGTGCCCACAAATCAAGTTTCATGACTACACAACCACTCTCATCTGCTGAACAAGGAGTGGGGCTGCACTGAGCATGGGGCTGTAAAACTCTAAATATTTACTCTCAGGTTGTTTATAAGAAAAGTTCCTAATTCACTGCCTCCGAGGACTGGATAAGATGGTGATAGGTTTCTGATGACCTTTGGGCCAAATTGAGCTAGAGGCACAGCATCTCACTAGCACGGTTTGTTGGGTAAATTGCTAGGAGTCTGATCAGGAGGCTTGTGTGTGTTAAGTGTTCCACAATCGAGCTGCATGCCTAGCCTCAGGGCTGGGTTTTGACAGACTCTAAAGTAATATTTCTTAACATGGAAATTCAGATTTCTGGCTTCTTTTGACAACTGGTGGATTAGAGGAGAAAGAGCACGTCCTTCTTTCTTCTTACCATATACCACAATCCAAGAGATAATCGCTACTACTCCATTTGCAGAAAAACAGGCTCAGAGACATCAGGCCTCACTCTGTGGCCAGAGATTTGATGGGTAAAATATTGGAATCTGGTTTTTGGTCTTGTTTTTGCTCTTTCAAGATAGTCTCATGAAACTGAGGCTGGCCCTGAATCTTGCCTCTACCTCCCAAGGGCTGAGATTATAGGTATGTCCTACCATGCCTGGTTTTGGTCTTTTGTTTTTACCTTTACTTGGGGAGGACACCGACCTGTTAGGTGAGTACTCTGCCATGAGCTATAGCTACACCAGAGGCCCTGGGCTTACCTCCTGTCAGGCCTGCTCTTAGGGCTGAGAGCCCACTGCCCTGCTTCTATACCTACCCTGCCCCCAGAGGCAGAGGCTGTTCCTCACCACACATGCCTACTGTGTGGAGGAAGAAAGCTATGCTGCTCTTACAGCTGGGCCAGCTTGTCACCCTGGCCAGGGAGCCTCTGACTATGAGATCCACAGGGGGAAGTGCTCTGCTGTCTCAAAGCACAAATGTGGGGCATGTCACAGACTGCCCAGTGGGAACAGTATGTCCCGACAGAGGACACAAAGCAAGTGAGAGAAAAGGCAACCAGAGAAGGAGCTATGACCACAAAAGGGACACTGTGTCCTAACTTCTTTTTTAAAGACAGGATCATTCTGTGAAGCCTGGGCTTGAAGTTGAGACCCTCCTGCATCCCACTAAGCATTAGGATGACAGTGCACTTATGTACACACACAGCAGGTTCCAGCTTCCCAGTGAAATGATCTACTCATCTCAGCCAGTCCCAGTGACTGCTGAGGATGAGGCCTTGATACAAACCAGCTCACTACCTGGGACGCCCTCTACCTGTCTGAGCCCTATCCCCTATTCCAGTCCTTCCAGAGCATCCTCACAGACCACTCTGGATCTTGCAGTCTCAGTTCCTATTGCTATGCCCTCCAGGAAGCAACCCGTAATGTGTGCCCTGTGACATCTCCCATACTGTGTGCCCTGTGACATCTCCCATACTGTGT
>NW_021620506.1:2261007-2268034 GCF_004785775.1 Grammomys surdaster | reverse complement strand
GTGACATCTCCCATACTGTGTGCCCTGTGACATCTCCCATACTGTGTCCCCTGTGACATCTCCTACACTGTGTGCCCTGTGACATCTCCCATACTGTGTGCCCTGTGACATCTCCTATACTGCTGCTTTCTATCATAGAGTGTCACCAATGTGCAGGCATCTTGTCTGGGCTCCTTGGGGTTTAGGACTTTTTCTCATCCTGCCAAAGCCTAGCACAGTTCTCTGCACCCAACAAGGACTCAGCATGTCCAGTATTTGTGATTGATGAATAGACAGATGGAGGATGGAAGTGAAGCCCTAATTCTGGTGGCCAAAATACAGCTCTGGGAACACAGGGTTCTAAAGGATTTAATTACAAGAAATGGCTGATAGCAGACATGGTGGTATGTGCCTGTAGGAGGATAACAAGTCCAGGAGGTCTGAGTCAGTCTGAGCAACACAGTAAGGTCCTGTCTGTCTGTCTGTCTTAGACAAGATCTTGCTATGTAGCCCTGGCTGACCTAGATTTACAATACTCTCTTACCTCAGCATCGGGTACCTCACTGCCACCACTACTGAGGTTACAGGTACATGACATCTTTTGTTGTTGCTTTGAAACAAGGTCCCACTATGTAGCCCTGGCCAGCTGAGGACTCACTATGAAGACTAGGCTGGCCTCAAACTTGTGGCTACTCTCCTGCTTCTGCTTCCCAAGTACTATGATTACTGGTTTGCTCCATCATGCCTGCTGCCTCTTTCTGTTTCTGCTGCTTCTTATTCGGTGGTGCTGAAGATCAAATCTAGACCCTGTGCATGCCAGGTTAAGTCTCTGCCATTGAGCTATATTCCCCAGCTCAAGATCCTGACTCTATACTTCCAAATGTCTACTGAACAGCCAGTAGAGGCCGTGGTACACGGCACGCCAGGAGAGATCAGGAAGCAGGCAAGGAAAGTAGGGTGTATGGGAATGGTACAGGGCAAGGGGCAGAGCAAGGGAAGGGCCAGGCCTGGAGCAGAGGTGGGGGACATACCACTTTGGGCTTAAAGGGCGGCTCCACCTTCCGCTTCTCCAGCAGGGACCAGTTGATAGTCTTGAAAAAGGGGTGAAGCCTGATGTTCCCTGTCACTCCAAGCCTCTTGACGGGGTCTCTCTCAAATAGCTGCAATCCACAGGGGCCTTGGTTAGGATTCAAGGCCATGGGAAACTGGAGCTCTGCAAACTGCTAACAGCCTAATGGCTTCAAGACTAGACAGACTTAGCCCAGGGAACTCTGGGGCGGAGGGTTAAGCTGTATGTCTTACTGATACTCACCATCGGCCTAAGTGCTCAGTGTTAGGCCTAAGTGCTCAGTGTTAGCGGTTTCTATGTGCTTTTAGCAAATCTGAGGCAGTTTGAAGATAAGGAGAGAGAGGTAAAGTGACCCACCCACAGTCACAGACAGAGCCAGGACTTGTGCTCATGTCTGTCTGTCTCCTGACTCTAAGTCCTTAGTCACCACACCCTGCTGAGTCCAGGCAGGGGACTCAAAAGGGACTGCCTGGGAATAGGGAGCAAGGCTTGGGATATACCAGGCACAGAGCCTCAGGGAGCCCCCATTCCAGAGACAGGCCTCCTGAAAGCCCAAAGGCATGTATCAGCCAGGCCTCACCTTCTCCATGATGTCCTTGGATTCCTTGGTGATCCAACGAGGATAGTGTGGTGTGTCTGTTCGGATGGACTCGAAGAGCTCGTCCTCGTCATCACCATGGAAGGGGGACTGGCCGATGAGCATCTCATAGAGGAGGACCCCGAAAGACCACCAGTCCACGGAGAAGGAGTACTTCAGGCCTTGTAGGATCTGGGGGCAACAGTGGTCAGAGTAGGGTACCAGCCTTCTTCAGGGAGCCTCTCTGGCTCTGTCCCACCAAGGCCAAATGCATAGCTGGGTAAGAGACATGTTACCTCAGGGGCGATGTAGTCAGGAGTGCCGCAGAATGTGCTGGCCCGGCCCTCGCCAAATATATTCTCTTTGCACATCCCAAAATCAGCAATCTTGATGTGGCCATCCTTGTCTAGCATCACATTGTCCAGCTTAAGGTCCCTGAGGAGAGGAGAGGACAGATTATCCCGAGGCACAAGTTCTAGTCCTCCCTAACATTGCTGCCACACATGGGATTTAGCCCTGCAAGTCCACCACTTCTCGCAGCACGAGAGAGCACAAAGGAGAAAGGGGATCTCAGGAGCTAAACAGATGCCTCTGATAGCCACCCACTGTGCTAAATATGACACACAGTGCCCTACTCCTTGAAGCCCTGAGTGCAGTCAGAGCAACGACATCACTGCCCCTTGTGACTTAACTGGCTGGCACATATATACCACCCCTGTCTATCCAACTCAGGTTCGTCTGACTCAACAAGGGCAGGGGCCATGTTTATCTCCCTCATTAGTCATTTGAATAGATAACTCACAGGCACGGGAATAAGTAACAATATATACAGAGTACGAGGTTCATCTCTACTAACGTCAACCACCAGACAGCCTCGCGAGTCTAGGCGTGGACAAGCAACTCAGAATACGCACCTCACACACGCGCTTTGTTTGTTTGTTTGGTTGGTTTTTTTGTTTTTGTTTTGAGAGAGAGAGAGAGACAGAGACAGAGAGACAGAGACAGAGACATAGCCTTGGCTGTTCTAGAGCTCACTATGTAGACCAGGCTGGCCTCCAACTCAAGAGCTCTGCCTGACTCTCCCTTCCAGAGTGCTGGGATTAAAGGCATGCGCCACCATGCTCAACTCTCACCTACTTTTAACATTATTTTTTAAATTTATACACATGCATGTGTGTCTGTGTGTGGGTAAGTGCACATGAGTGTAGCTGCCCACAGAGGCCAGAAGAGAGTGTCATATCCCTGGTGCTGGAGCTACAAGCTATTGTGAGCCACTGAACATGGATGTTAAGAACCCAACCCTGCAAAACAGCAGGTGCTCTGAACTCCTAAACCATCTCTCTAGCTCCTCACTCCCACCTCAGCAAACTGGAACACAGAGTCTCAATATGTAGCCCGGATGTCCTACATAGCCCAGGCTGACCTGCTCCTGTCTCCCAAGTGCTGGGATTACAGAGGTGTAAAGCCACAGTTTGGTTCCACACGTTAGTGTCTGCCTGACAAATGGTTTAGTGTAATCCCACATTAAGACACACAGAATACAGTCTCAGCCCCTCTGGTGAGTGTATGGCATCCGCCATAGGGTGGAGCCTAATGTACTGGATAAAGATGTAAGGATACAGTTTGTATTGTGAAATCTTAGATCGCTCAGCTGGGGTCTTTGGAGTGAGAAGGATGAGCATCAAGTGGGGAGACACTGTATCTGCCCACGCTGCCCCCTTTCCAACAGCGCTAAGTAAGGGCAGTGAGTTTCTAGCCCCAGGAGCTGCACCAGCCTCAGTTGAAGGGGCAGAAAACTTCCTGCACTGAGTCAGAAGGTTAGACAAGTACTCGGCCAAAGACACTCTCATCCATGCTGGGCCTGTCATCAGGTCAGGCACCACCCTTCCCAGAAGTCCCCATGGCCCTGGTACCAACAATACCTGTAAATGATGCCTTTGCTGTGTAGAAACTGCAGTCCACAGATGATCTCAGCTGCATAGAACCTGAGCAAGAGATGGTATTCCAGGATTTTGCCCACCAGTCCCATCACTCTATCCCAGGGCAGGAAATGCTAAAAGTAACTCTACCAACACCATGGACCCAACCAAGCCCATTTTTTAATCAGGTAAGTGGGGGCTGAAAGCCCAGGCAGTAAAGTTTGCACTAAAAGCTTAACAAGGTAATGCTCTGTGGTAGGAGGGTTTTCTGTTGACAGATGTGCAAACACATGCCATTCAGTTAGGGGTATAGAAATGCTTGACAACATTACTACTGTAGTCTAGGGTCCAATGGTATGCAGGGCACTGTCCGTTCTGTTGTCTGGCTGAGGCTGAAGAGATGACAGGACCTAGAGTACCTGTCCTGGTCCTATAACCAGACCTTGTTATCCACATGATGTCCCCAGTCTCCCCAGTGCTAGCTCTATCCTGACTTAAGCTTTTCTGGGGGCTGGGGACAGGGAGAGAAAGAATGAAGGACAGTCTGCCAGGACACTCAGGCAAAGTCCCTCCCCTCACATAGGGCCCTGACATACGTAGCCCGGTAGAGTTCAAAGCGGCCTTTGTCCTGAATGTGGTACATCAGATCACCCCCATTGAGGAACTCCATCACGAAGAACAGGTGGTCCTGGAGTGGGGCAGGGAGTAAGTGGAAGTAAGGGGACAAGTCGGAGGAGCCCCGACGGGAAGCAGAGAGCACAGGACTTGGACTGAGGGTGACAATTGGGAAGTGTAACTGGAACAGACACAGCCCCACTGCAGGGAGGATGACAGGGTTAAGGCACAGGTGATGACAGAGGCAAGCCAGGAACCTTGGTCTGGAAGGTACAGATGAGGTGGGTGAGAAAGGGGTTCTCCCAGGCGAGTGCCAGCACCCGCTTCTCCACCATGGTGCACTCCACGTCATCGTCGATCAACACCACGTCCTTCTTCAGGCACTTGATTGCAAAGTACCTGTCTTTGCCTTTCAGCTCTGCAAGCAGTACCTACCAACAGAAGGATGCTGAGCAAAGGCCCTGGAGGTTACCAGCACCCAGCCTCTGGTGCTTAACAGGAAACCCCTGAGCCCTGGTCCTCAGGCCACCCTCACCTTGCCAAAGCTGCCTTTGCCGAGGACCTTCTGGAAGGTGAAGTTCTCAAGTCTGCACTGGGTGCTCCCCTCCCAGATCTTGCCATAGGTCCCGTTCTTGTCTGGAGAGAGAGAGAGAGAGAGAGAGAGAGAGAGAGAGAGAGAGAGAGAGAGAGGCTAAGGTTCCGATGTACATGACTCCCTTCCCAGGGGACAGGAGTGGGCTAGGCAAGGGGCCTTGGAGGGGAGAAAAATGGCTGAGTGCTGACAGGTGGTCCCTCTTTCCAGGACTTACTAGACAGAGAGGACTTACTGGAGTCCCAAGGGTAGGCTGGGGAAGGAGGGGCCTTGGAGAGAAAGAGCTCAGTACCTTCTCCCAAGTCTCACTACTGTCCGTTTCCTTTGCCCTGTCGGGGATTGGTAGATCTAAAGGGACATGTGACCCAGCTTCACCTGGGAAGTCATTCTCAGAGATGTCTGTCTTCTTCCCAAATCCCTGGTATATTCCGACAGTCTCTGTGGTGTCCAGCTTCCGGGAAGATCTCTAGGTAAAGGGCATAAGAATGGAAGACCATTGTCAGAACTCTCAGACCAGGAAGAGGACCCCCAACCACAATATCCCCCTCAATTCAATGGTGTCAGAGGGGCAGAGCCCAGGCCTCCCAGATCTCGTTCCTCCCTTCCACAGAACCTGAGATCTAAAAGGTACAGATTATAGACAGAGAGTTAGTAAACTGAACCATGCCTTCCTAAGCATTTAATAAATGGTCTAATCTCAGTTTAAGAACTTTTTACATTTATTTGTGTATATGTGAACAGATACGTGTGCACACATGCATATGCCACAGGACACTCATGTGATCAGAGGACAACTTGTAGGACTTGTTTCTCGGCTACCCTGTGTGTTCTACGGAGGGAACCTAGGCTGTTAGGCTGTGTGGAAACACGCCTTTACCCAATGGAATGTCTTGCCAGCCACTAACTTCATATCTGGCTCTAGATTTTCACTCTAAAGTTTTGTGTTATCCCTTAAGTTACAGTCACATGTAAATATACACATACCATGAGAACCCCTTTCTCATACACCCAACACACACCACACACTGTGCATTCACACACTACCACACATATGCATAGCATATATATTATGTATATACAGCACAGACATGCATATATAACACACTTCACATACCACATACCACCCCCTACATACCACACACTGCATACACACAACACTCATACTATGTAAACATACTATATACCCTATGTATATACAGCATACATATGCACACAGTACATACTCTATATATCACACACACCTAGCTACTACACTCTGGGAACATACACTACATATCAAATAAATACCACACACACACATACATGCATACATCTGTCTCTCACACACAACACCTACACTACACATCTCATACATGCCATACATGGCACATACATAACATAGACCCAGTCCTTTCAAAATGTCCCAGCACTCAACTCTGCAACCCCTGCCTCCCCTCAGGTAACAAACTGCCTGAACGATGAAATTTCCAAAGATAACAAGGCCACCTCTCTCTGCTGCCTAAATTCATCAATGATCTTAAAGAAGTCTCATCCACCTTAGGGCTCCCCAGGCATACTGTAAGCCCTGATACCCTCTGCTCCCACTGCCCTATGTCTAGGACCCTCCCACAGGCCCTGCCTACCTGGGTCACTTGGTTCAAGGCCTCAGCCAAGAGCTTTTGGTTGATACCACACAGGTTGGCCACCTTCTCCCGGCATTTGTGGTGCACATTCATGCCACAATCTGTAAGAGTCAGAGGCAGGCCCAGCCATGTTAGGTCTCAGAAATGGACATGGAGAGTAGGAAGAGCAGTAGGAGTTGGGGGATTTTTTGGACTGTTGAGCTTCTGGGGATGAGGACCTTCGAAACCATCATGATATTTAATGGTTTAAATAAAGAAAAAGAAAATAGCTGGATGAAGTAACTCACACCCACAATCCTAACAATTGGGAGGCTGAGGCAGGAGGACTGCTCTGAATTAAAGGCCAGCCTTGGCTACTGTGTGAGACTCTGTCAAAGAAAGAGGTGGGGGGGAAAGGAGGGAGAGAAAGATAAAGAAGGGAGGGAGAGGGAGAAAAAAGAGGAAGGGTGGGAAAGAGAGAGAGAAGGTAAGAAAGGGAGAGAAGGAGGGAGAGAAAGGAGAGATGAAGGGAGGGAGAGGGAGGGAGGGAAAGGGAGGGAGAGAGAGCAAGAGAGGGAGAGAGAGAGAAAGGGAGAGAGGGAAAGGGAGAGGGAGAAGAAGAGAAAGGGAGAGAAGGAGGGAGGGAGGGAGGGAGGGAGGAAAGGAGGGAGGGAG
>NW_021620506.1:2237500-2260907 GCF_004785775.1 Grammomys surdaster | reverse complement strand
GGAAGGAGGGAGGGAAGGAGGGAGAGAGGGAGGAAGAGAGAGGCAGCTAATTATAGCCTCTTTAACCTCTTTAACATCTGGGACAAGTGAGAGAGGCAGCTTTACTCAGGGCCTTGAGATTTTCCTGAAGGGAAGCTTGGGATAAGGGGAGGCAGGGCCTGAGAGTACACGGCAAGCCTTGGTTAAGGACCTCCATCACTTGCTCCTCAGTGATGAGAGCTGTGCACTGGGGATATAGCTTGGAGACTTATGGTCTCCTAACAGTCACGAAGCCAGTGAGGAGGGGTTCCCCCCAACGAAAGGTAGACAGATAAGAGTCCTTTGCCTTTAGGGCCAGCGTAAGAAATATCAGGCATGGTGGGTACTGGGGCTTAGGTTTGGGGGCCCCTGGGATCTGGGCAGCACACACCTTCACACTTTAATCCCTGCTTCACCAGTCCCCAGAGCAAACTGCCACAGTGGTCACAGAAGGTGGGGCTCATGTAGTTATAAACCTTGAATCGGTGAGGCATGTCAATGTTGAAGCGTTCTTTCTGAAACTGGACGGGAAGGATATCGCAGGTCAGGGGTCACATGGCAGTTCTCCAAAACTGTGGGTTGTCACATGCATAACAGGGTTCCACCAAGATCTAGGAAACTCAAAGGCCCAAGGAGCCCAGGCAAGATGCAAGGAAAGGCGAAAGAAAATGAGGAAAGAGGGTGAGCCCCACAGAGAGTCTAAGGTACCCACGGCCCTCCCATCTGACAATCCCCCCACCCCACCCCCGCGCCCTGGGCCCAGCTCACGATGGTGTCCCGGCTATTGGTAGCAGTGCCAGTGCAGCGGCCGATAATCTTGTCGATGCATTTCTTGTGGATGGCGGCGTTGCATTCTTGAAGGGGCACAGGCCCAGGATGGGGCGGGGGAGGCACCAAGAGAGGCAGAGTCTGAGCTGGCACTGCTGGCCAACTACAGCCCTCTGCACAAAGCCAGCCTTCTCACTGGCCGCCCACACCCTCACCCTACACAGGCCTCAGCCTGGGGCTTTATTCCCCCCCACCCCTGCTAGCCTTTCCAGAACAGCCTGAAAAGCATGGGCAAGAGATGGGCCAGTCTAAAGGGTTGTAAAAATTAGAGAAGGCTCGAGGACTCTCAGTAGTGAGGCGCGTGTGCATGTGCGTGTGTGCCTGTGCATGTGTGTGTGAGGGCGGTGGGTAGACATGAGGCTGCATAGGAAGGCAAGCCCCTCTTTCCCATTTCTTTATTCCAGGTAAGCAAAGGGCTGCTGAGCTCTCTTTCACAGGTACACACGACACATACACCCCCATGCCAAGACACCTGTACATCCATACAGAGCACGGGTAACCACGACAACAGACTTCTTTTACTGAACACTCACCAACTGCTAAGCCCTCAAAACATAGCTTACATGTTATCCAGTGGGTGTTCACACTTGAATCTATTATCTAGAGTTCACGGACAAGGGAACAGGCACCTGACCAGTGCTGAGAAACTTGACCAAGCCTGTGCAGTTGGTAAAGCAGCCTGTGCTTGCTCACACCTGCAGTCTGCGGAGACTACCACAGATGTCGTGTCACGGTGAAACGAGTGCTCACGCTCACACCTATGCATCACACAGGTGCATCCACGACAAGCACACAAAGTCAGGGGAGGGCTACTGAATATCTCACACCCACCCCGGGGGCAGAAATCTTGTGTGTGTCCATGCTTAGTCTGTGGCTGGTTTCCGTGTAAATCTCTACAACAGCTGATTTGGGGCAACAACCTGAGAACTTGCACAGAGTTGGGAAGGAATGCACAGAACTGGCTCTGACCAGCTGCAACAAGCCAGCCTGGCACTAACTGAATTGAGCACACACACTCATGTACATAGGGCTCTTGTCCAGACTTGCTATCCAGACCCAGGGACACAAACAGTGGCATTCATCAACACACACATATGCACAAACAGAGGAAAGACTTACGCCTGCATTTGTAGCCTTGCTTGTTGAGGCCCCTGAAAGGCAAAGCCCCAGCAGAGTGAGTGAAGACGCTCCAGCTCAGTCCCTTCTTTCCTGTGCCACCCCCCGCAGGGCTTACCAGCCCTCACCAGACAAACTCTTTGCACACAGAACAGAAGGTGGGCTGCCCAAAGAAGGTGGCGATGAACTCATGGTTCTTGATGTAGTGGATCTTGGCCTGTTTAATGGCTCCACGACGGTTCATGGTTGGAAACTTGGCCTCCTCCTCACTACGCATAGACTGCTTGCAATCTACGAGCCATACAGTGAAGTCAGCCCCAGTCCATTAAGGTCAGCCCCACCTTCAGTCCTTCCCAAGATGGCCCCAACATATCCCCACGGGAGTTGTTTCCTTAGGCATTACTTCCAGCTCTGCCTCTGACCTGGCAAATGAGCTTCCCCCTGCCCAGGTGGGGGTCTTACCCCCATCCTCCAGGAAATACTGCACACACATCAGCACCTTGGCCTGAGGCTGCAGATCCAGCTGCAGGGGTGGAAAGGGGATGTCAAGTCAGTGAGGGCGGGCCTGGCCCAGGTGAGGCTCAGAACCCGCCCCATTGGTCTCCCTCAAGGCCAAGGGGGGGCCCTAGAGCCTGGCCAGACCCCAGCCTATCTAGGGTAGGCAGGGCCCCGCCCAAGCCCCGCCCCACTTTGCACCCAGGGTATTATTACATTTGGGGAAGTGAAAGGATCCAGCCCACACCCTGCTAGGCCACATGGTCCAGGAACATCGTGCAGGGAAACTCCCCACCCTACCCCCATCTGCACATGCAGACACCACACCACTATGCCTGATACACGCATAGTGATATGTTCTCTCTGATACAGGTTCTTCACTAGTTCAGACAGTCCTGAGAGGAATAGGCCCAAGCCTCCATCAGGTCCTAGACCCAGTGATATTTCCTTGGGGACAGCACCTGGCCAGGAGGCTCCCATATCCCTGCCTAACCAGCTAAGAGTCGGACCAGTCCTACGTGAGTCTCTCTTCTACCTAGGCTCCTTCACTCCTCACTGAAGCTGACCAGTGCTTCCAATGGTCACTGAGCCTTTTTAGAAAGACACCTTGGCTGCAGAAGATCACAGGATTATATTGGCTCTGGCATTCTGCTGCCAACAAGAACACTACCACAGATGCATCTGGCTCCAGGCATGTGCCACAAGAATATCACCACAGATGCATGTGGCCCCAGTCCTAGTTTCTGCAGGTGAGTGGGCAGATTGCCAGGTTCCTTCTCTTACCTTTTTTCTGCTAAATATCATGATGTTGGTTCCATGCCTGGCTAGTTTTGTAATGTCATCAGCATACTCCCCAGAATAGGAACAACAGGTGCCTCTGAGACGGGCGCCTGGCACTGGGGTAGGAGCACAGCACTTCACAATGCACACCCCGCCTTCTCGACAGTAATCAGTGGGGAGAGTTAGCTACAGTAACTCCCTTCAGGACTACAAGGTGTCAGACTGCAGTGTCTCCATCCTTTGTGGTGCTGGAGAGATGCTAGACAAGCTGTCACTGAGCTACATCCCCAACTCTAACTTTACATTTTCAAAATTTGAGACAGGTTCTCATTAAGTTACCCAGCAGGCCTTGAACTTGTAACCATCCTGCTTCAGCTTCCCAAGTCCATAGGATTACGAACCTAGGAAACCACAATTGGCTTGCCATACACACTGGACGTTAGTGCTCACTTAATCTGACAGGGACCCTGAAGTAAGATGTTTTTACCCCTGAAAGAGAGGCTCGGAGGGGCTGAGGACCTGGTAAATTGGGGCCAGGATACAAGCTCAGGTCACAGCAGCTACAGAGCTTAGCTACTAGCATCCATGCACATTTGAGACCCTGGCTCACAAGCCTCTCACCCAGAACTCAGCCTTGCCGTTGTTCTTCTTGCAGCGCTCAGCCAGTACTGACACGCCCACGGTCACCTCAGACATGGGGTCTTCGGCTGCCCGCATCAGCACAATCTGGATGACGCGGCCTTCATAGATGTGGGCGTCGAATGTTGTCTTCCAATCGGGATACATGGTGGGCTTCTTCTGTACCAGTGTCTTCCCTCGATCTGCAACAGGGCCAGGAAGAGAAGTCAGACTGGGACTAGTCCCCGCTTCCCTGGACCTCCTTATCCCTCAATTCCACACAGTCTACTTTCTCTCCAGCCCTGAAGATGTACTATGACTCTTCAGCAGCGTACTGAACACCCAGTTCAGTGCCTCTAGTGCCTTTAGGGCACTCTGGCAGGTCCCACCTAAAGTCCTTTGATCTGCTGTTCCCTTTCCTGTAACCCTTCTGCTCCAGCTCCATTTCAACTTCCCTTTCTGTCTACATTCACCCAGTGATCACATGTAAGAGCTGCCACATGCTAGCCATGGCCTGGTAGCAAGGAACATGGCCCAGCCCTGTCTCAAGTCCCAGGCAGAGACATGAACCCCTGCAATCCTCAGTTATCCACTAAGTCACAGCTGTGATGGGACTGAAGGGCTCTGAACCTTCAACAATCAAGTGGCCTAACCCTAACATTCAGAGAAGACTTCCTGGAGGAGGGGGCAGCTCAGTCAGAACCTCACAGGTGTGTAGGCAGTAGCCATCAGGGAACAGGTGAGAGGACAGCGAAGGGTTCCTCCTCCAGTAAGCCACCCTGACTCTAGGCTGGGACAGGGTCTTCCCTAGGCTCCCTGAGCACAGGACTCATCTCCTGTGACCTGTCTAACTCTCCTTTCTAAGGGAGAGGACAAGGCTGAGTCAGCCCTGGAGCACTACAATAGCCTTAGTGTCCAGCACAGGGCTGGGCCCAGGCAGACATGTGAAAATCATGGTAGGGTGAAATTCAAGATGTAGGAGGTTCAATTCAACCACTGTGGTGTATTGGGCACTGAGTGGCTTCTGTCTTCCTGCAGCTTCATCTGGGTAGTTCAGGAAGTCAAGAAGGATCTAGGGAAGAAGGTAAGCCTCCTCCCCTCTGAGCCCCGGGCCTCTCTAGGGACTCTTCCAACCCTACCTGTGGTGAGTGCCTCCTTCATCTTCACAGCACAGAAAGGCTGGCTTCCTTCGTCCTCAGCCTGCAGGGAGCCCAGCTCATAGGAATTGAAGGAGATGCGCAGGAACGGCGCCATGATGAAGCCTGTAGTGAGACTGTGCATGGGAAGGGATGAAGCTGAGGCAGTAGAACAGAGAAGCGGAGAGAGGGGGCTGCCAGGATGCTCAGCACCCACTCCCCAGAGAGCTTACGCCAGAGGGACTGACCCACACGTATACCAAGTGTACTGGTCCCTAGCATCAATGAGAAAAGCTGGGCAGTCTAATGTAAGTCTGGACTTGAGGCACCTCTAGTAAAACTAACAGATTGGAAACCAGACCTGTTGAGCAACAGCTACCATGGTGGCTGTTTTTCTGTCAGTCCCCATTCCTGAACTGGCCCTGGAGGCATTTGAGCCTGTGAACCTTAGGCAGTCATTTCTTATGGGCAATTACTGAACAGCTATACATGCCAGGGACCTCGAGTGAGTGGTCTCTGCCAGAAGCTTCAGTGACAGAAGCTGCCTTCTTGTCTCACTAGGCCCATGAAGCACCTCTTGATTCTTTGTCGATTTTGCTGATAAACACCCAGGCAGAGAAGCATAGCCAAAGTGAGTCCTGTTTCATCAGCAAAGGTCCTCATCTCGTAGATGGAGAAACTGAGCTTCAGACTAAGCCAGAACCGAAAGCTAGAGTTCTACAACTCTGCCCCATCTATCAGCACACCCCACCCTCTGAACAAGAGCCCCTGACGGTCACATGCCTCCTGCCTCTTCAGATTTTCTGCCCTTCAAACTGAGAATGGAAGCAGTAACCACGCAGGGAGAGAGGGGTGAGAGGACAAGGTACAGGGATGTGAAAAGGGATACAGTTTCATATTCTCCAAATATAAAACTATTTTAATGTTGAGTGTAATATACAAAGCTGGATTCAGGGCACCCTCACAAATACAAGCACCCAGACACACACACCCCACAGCCACTGCCCACCACCATCACCACCACCACAACAACAATAAAACAGCTGCCCAGTCTGAAGCAGCTCCCTCCAGCTCCTGAGCAGGGCAACCAGGTCTGCCTGGAGCTTCGAGTCCAGATGAGCTCACAGGAAACATTGACCTCAGCCTGCGGTCCAGCCCAGAGTATTCAGCAGAGCTTGGGGCCCGCACCCAGACAGAGCAGACAGACTAGAGAGGCCGGACCCACCGACTCCTACCCTGGTCTAGCTCGGACTCAGTAAAAGTGAGAGCAGGTGTGCAATGTCGGCCTGTGCCCACATCCCCAGGTCTCTGGCCTGAAACTAGCAGGTGGGCAAATGCTGAGTGCTAGACCAGTGCCCATGACAATTTGGAAGGTAGAAAAGGAGAAGCTGTGGGCTCCTCTGGGCCTAGAGCATGCCCTGAGCGCGTGTGGTGCTGGGCATGTGGAGGGGAGAACATGTCTGCAAGAATAAGACTGTCCTAGTTCGCTCTCTGTAGCTGTGTTAAACACCTGAACAAATCAATGTGAGAAAACGGATTTACTTCATCTTGTAGCTTACAGGAACCTGGTTGCAGGACCTGACCAAAGACCAAGTTGCTTACTGGCTTATTTTCTAGGCTGTCAGCTACTTTTCTTACACCTCCCAGGACTACCTGCTCAGGAATGGCACTGTCCACAGGGTCTACAGTGAACTGAGCCCTCTCACATCAATCAAGAAAATACAGACTTGCCTACAGGCCAATCTGATGGAGACATTTTCTCAATTGAGGGTCTCTCTTCTCAGATGATTCCAGACTGTGTTAAGTTCACAAAAAAACCTAACCAGCACAAGGATTCATCTGGCCATGGAAGTGTGTGTACCTGTGAGGTGAGGGCAAGTGGGTATGTGCCATGTTAAGAGGCCAGTAAATGGTGGAATGAGACACAAGCTACAGAGGCCTTGGTCACTGTAGGAGTCTTGGACAGATGTCCCAAATGCCCAAGGGAAAAAGACATCTTGAATCTCCTACTGACCTCAGAGTCCAAGGCATCAAGTGCCCCAGTGAGTGCTACCAGGGTCTGAAATAATAAGCAGGGCCCCTCATAGCACACACCTGCCATGGGCCTATGTCCAGATACCAAAGGTCAGATCACAGTGGGCACAGCTGCCTCTGCCTCTCAATGGGATAACCCAGACTCAAGATAGGTAGTAAGCAGCTTCCTTAGTATCTCAGAGGGTAAGGGTAAATAGGCAGAGAAAAAGTAGAAGGGACCTAGGCTTCTCAGAGACAAGAAATTACAGAGCCATCTGGGTGGCAAAGGGTAAGGCAGGACACAGGTCCTTGGCACCACTGAGTCTCTGCAACCCCATATTCCAGATGAGGATTTGTCCCTGGTCTCTAGGCTGTCTGTCATGCTAATCAGAAGCCCAGGAGGATAAGGGCCAACATCAACCTGCCAAGCCTAGGGCATACCCTTTGGCTAATGTCATTCCCAAGCCCTCCAAACAGTATATGCTCTCTGAGTCCGCTCATGTCCCACACTGTGCCCTTCTACCTGCCCACCAGTCAGGGAAAGCTGGGAAATTGTTCCCGATTCTGAGACAGGAAAATCATGTCTGCAGGAACATGTGGTAACTCATCCTGGACCTGGAGGTACTCCACACACTGTGGCCAGCCTCTCCCCACAGCTCCCTCTGGTGTCCAGTTGTGTCTGCCTGCAGCCCTATGACTTTCCTTGCTCTTAGCTTGCCCTGGGCTCAAGAAGTTGTATGGAAGGGACAAGGGGTCAGAGCAGCCACAGGAGTGTGATGCAGGGCTCAGGACTGGACCCATTGGCTGCCCCTGAGGCCTGTGCTTCAGCTAGCACTTACAGCAGCTTACTGTTACAAACCACTGGAGGGAAAACCACAACCACAGCAGGTCTGGGCCTCAGCCCTAAACCTGCATCCAAGCCACAGTGCTACCAGCACAGGGGATCCATGGTCTTTGTGGGCTGCCATGGGACAAGCCAACAGTTGTTCAGGGGTCAAATCACTTTGTCCCACATTCCTGGGACAAAAATGAGGGCAAAGGCCCTATTAATACCCACTTCACTCTCCTGTGGAATACTCAGACCCCAGAAAGGAAACAAGACAGATGAGCTAGCTAACATCTGCTTCCATCTCATTGTGACCCTGAGAGAAGAGGCTCCGGGCAAGTGTCCATCTGCACAGTGAAGTCAGGCTGCCCCACACCTTGCCATGTCTGAGCACTGGTGAGAAGCACAGAGGGAAGGGGTGCTCACCATTTATAAACTCCATGCAAATATGCCCAGAGCCACAGGCCCCAAAAGAAGGACAGTGGCTCAGCCCCAGGCTATGCAGGCACAGAGGACAGCAGGGGACATCCTCATAGCACTCCACAGGGAGCAGACGGGCCTCTCCCATTAGGGGGCTCTCAGTCTCTCTGTCCTTCTCCTCCAATCTGTCTATGAGGAAGAGAGTCAAACAGAAGCTGTCAATCTCAGCTCACACACTTCTGAGAAAGACTGTCCTGTCCAAGATGTCAACACACTGCATTAGCTTGTAATTATATTAGCTCACTTTATCCCAGTGTAGCCCCAGGAAGTGTTTTCCGGATGAAGAAATCAAGGTTCAAAGACAGTGCCTTACTCAAGGTCACACAACTCGTAAGTATGAGTAAGTGGTGGGAAGATTTGAATGTGGGCCTGCTGGATGCTGTAGCTCATGTTCTTTCTATGCCAAGGAAAGATGAAGAGAGGAGAGGGCAGAAATGGGGACAAATACTGCAGGGACAGCACAAACATTATGAGGACAGAAAAGTAAGGTAAGAATGCAGAATCCTGATCTTGGCCAGTCTATTCACCTACACTTATCCTGAGTCCTGGGCGGGGCCTGCCCTGACGAGCACTCCTCTCCTTTTGCACAACAAGGGTAGTATAGTGGCCTGAGCTGTTGTCTTTCCTCCATTTCTGAAGACCTGGGAAACTGGTCTGGGTCCCTATCCTTGCCAGAGACCAGAAGCCTTGAGGTGAGGAAGGCCACAGCAGGCAGGTCACCTTCTCCAGAACAAACAGAAGCCTGTTTTTAGTCAGCCCAAGGCACAGAGAGGCTAGCCTCCAGGTGATGAAGGAGGCACTGGTGGCCTACTGGATGGCTCCAAGTGTGGTAACAAAGAGCAGAGCCGAATGTGTCCACCTCTTTACAGCACAGAGGGGAAACTGAGGGCAAGGTTCACATGAAAGGTCCCAGCTCTCACAGGGTTCCCTCTGCCCTGGCCTGATTCTACCTCACAGGCCATAGAATTATACCCATTGGACAGAGGGAAAAGCTTGGCCTGAGGATGGAGAAGAGGGGCCTAGATCAGACCTCAATGGCAAAGTGTGAACAGGCTCAAGAAAACAATAGCTGAAGGTCCTGAGGGGTCGTCTGGCTTCTTCAACAGATCTCTGGGCACTGACCCTCAAGGAGCCCTGGTTCCTCCTCACACAGCCTTCTACTACCCACGCCTGCCTAACCTCAGACTGGTACCCACTGCCTGCCATGGAAAGTTTCATCTACTGCCAAGATTAGATGCAGATGTTGGCAAAATGGTGTCCTTCTGGGGCTACTGCTCTGCCTGGTGTATAGTCTGGGAGGGCAGAAGGAAGGAGAAGAGCTGACACAGGGCTGTCATGGAACAGGGAGAAGTGACGTGCTAGCAGGTGAGTGGAAGCTGGCTCTGTAGCTGTAAAGAACAAAGGTAGGTAAGAAAAGCAACCAGGTGGTTCCTGTGAACAGGCAGGATATAACTGGTTGGGAGGTTGATTTCCATGACAGAATTCCCTGACAGAACCAAGTCAAGGAGCCCATGGGCTTTCACAACTCTGGAGATAGACCCAACAGGAATTGCAGGAAAGGAGGAGAGAAAGCCTTTTCCAGAGCCCATGGCCTCAGGTCATAGCCAGGTCCCAGCACAGGAATGCCTTCCATGGGACTGGCCTCGTGTACTTGCCGGGGCCCCTCCTTCCACCCCTCCCTCTCTCCATGGGACTAGGTACCTCACTTGCCAGCCACTGTGAACCTGGACATGTCTCCTTAGCCAGAATGGCTTTCTTCTCATTTATCTATCTAGATAGTTCAAAAAGCCAGCCCTGGGAATCTATTCCCACTCCTGAGGAAGGCAGCCACTTGGTAGGTAACGTGTGCCCCCCCCCCCGCCTTTGGTACATGATAAGTTGGGTTTGTTGTAGGTGGGGTAGTGTCTCTACCTCTAGCTTAGTCATCTCAGTCCTGACTATGTGACGTCCACTACTAAAAGCTGGCAGCAGAGCTCAGTGTTAGAATACTTGCCTGGTATACATAAGACCCTGGATTCAATCCTTAGCACAAAAACAAACATACACACAATGACAATATCCCCCCAAAACATGAGAATCTAGATTCATTGCATGCAAGTGTGGTGGGCCCTGTCTGTCTGCAATCTCAATACTAAGCAGGATTGGGAATTCCAGGCCAGCCTGGGCTACAGAAGGACCCTGCCTCAAAAACAAAAAAGAATTCCAAACACAGTCCATGGGAATAAGAAGTGGACACTGTTCACTTTGATGGAAACTCCCCACACCGGACTGTATTTAGGTTAGTCGGTTTACACCTGTGTGGCTGTTTTTGGAGCGTCTTGGATACTCCTTCTCCCCTCTGGTTCCACACAGCATGTTCATACCTTTTCAATGCACCAGAGTTGTGCTACCCTAATAATCAGGTGAAAGCTGAGGTCTTCTCTCAAGAAAACATGCATGCTTATTTTTCTGTACATGAGTCTGCACAAAACAGGGTCGGGGCTGGGGCCACAATAGACTGCCTCAACCCCAAGTCACTCCCAGATTGCCCAGCCAGTGAGTGGTACAGAGGAGGCTGATGGAGCACACAGACTGGTGGAGGGCTAACAGTTACTAAGTAGGATGAAAGCAAGCTCTTCTCAGGGATGGGGAGCGGAATGGCTGAGGTAGAAACGGCTACAGGGGTCTACTGGCTGGGGTGTTGAGAGTGATATCACAGCTGGCCAGGTTCCTGGCTGCCAATGGCCTCACAAGCTGTCTGCCAGCACACACGGAATAGGAGCTCCTCAAGGGCACAGCCTGCATCAGGCACAGAACTGTGGTCATGTAGCTGGCCCCCAGATCAAAGCTCTCTGAGCTCAACCAGAGGGAGAGTTGCAGGTACCCATGAGGAAGAATCAAAGGCCTTTCATGGCCCAAGTCAGAAGCCAGCTTCTTTGAGGACAAGAGGTTTGCTGTGAGAAACCAGAGGGGAGAGGGAGTATCCAAGACTCTCCAAAAACAGCCACACACGTGCAAACCGACTAACCTAAGTACAGTCCGGTGTGGGGAGTTTCCATCAAAGGTAGACACACAGAGAAACATACACAGACCTAAGATGACATAGTGCACACAGAGGAACACCTGCCATTCACCCATTGCTGTCACATCAACACAGAGCCAGGTATGTGTGCATGCATACGTGCACATACACACACACACACACACCCCACATGGTGTGATAAACACAATATACAGATGGACAACAGACACACTGTAGGCAAAGAGATGAACACAGAGGCCTAGAAGGACCTTACATACCTGATTAGGATCTGGCACCAAATATAGTTTTTCCTGTCACAGTACACTTGGGCACAATGGCTGGGGAGGAAAGGAGGGACTGGGAAGGATAGGAGGGAACCAGGCCAGGATGGGCTTGCCTCTTCAGGAGGTCTAAAGAGAAAGTCCAAAATGTGGAAGAAAAGGGACAGGCTGGTCAGGCACGTCCTAGGACAGGCCTTAGCCTGCAGGCCCCTGAGGGGAAGTGGCCAATGCTGAAGCTGGAGCTTACAGGTGGCAGTCACAGGCCTGGCCAATGAGAAGAGGACTCTGCTGTGGTGGGGACAGCCCACGGATGACCTCCATGAGCCCCAGGCTTACACTGCACAAGATGACCAAGAGGTTGAGCAATTAAACCAAAGCCACAAAGCCAACATGGGTGGGGGTGGGGGTGGGGGAAAGCTGGGGGCACAGGAGGAGGAGGGGGAAAGTCTCCAGCCCAGACTCTCAGACTTGTCCATCAGACTTGTAAGGGGGAGGGGCTATGTTGCATATTGGGGACAGCTCCTTTGGCCCCTAGATGCTGGTCCCTAACCCATATCTTACGCCATTTCTCCCTCCCCACTTCTCAGTGAAGGTCTCCAGAATGCTTGGATTCATAACTATAAACTGTTTTGTGCCTGGGAAAAGGCAAATGGCCCCTTCAGTTTTTTGCCATCTGTCTATAACCTTCAAGATGGCAGTGGGCAGAGGAGCATCCATGAGCTGTGCCATCCTCCTTATAAGTAATACATACGGAAACTGGTGAGCTCAGGCCTAAGTGGGCTGGGTGGATGGAGTTCAGAATGTGGCAAGCTCTTTAGTGTGGCCACAGGGCCTGGAATGAGGCAGTGATATACACAGAAGCTGTCAACCCTGCTACACTCATGCCTGGCCCTCTCTCTCCCACCTGTCCCACCACCCATCTCCAGCTGTCCTTAGTCCTCTTGGGGTTAATCCAGCTGTGGGATCGCTGGGCTTCCTGCTACTCTAGGATCCCATCTAGCCTAGTATAGTCAAGTCCACAAGCAAAGCCCAGATCAGCACCCAGATCAGCTTACAGTCTAACAGTCTCCTTGTCTTGATAATCTAGACCCTTGAGCTTTCTCTGGCTCTGTCACTGGTGGATTCCAGAGATCCTCCTACCCTGAACCCAACAGCCCCACAGTCTACACCACATAGATATCTGATCCAACCTTGGTCTAGTGACTGGCCTGTTTACCCAACATGGCTATAGATGTGATCCAAAGCTTCCGTGGCTGTTGTGAAAACAGCAGCTCAGAGACCACAGGCCTGCCCTTCTGACCCCCAGGTAGGGACCTTTGAGAGACAGCTGTTCTATCTTACATCTGAGGCCTTTCAAGCTTTCCCACCAAAGGGGGGTCCTTTCCTTCCCAATCCGGCTTTAGGTTCTCAGGTCTCACTTTGGACCTAGAACCCTGTACTGTGGGCTTACATGCCCCCTTAGCTCTCCAACCTCACCACATGAATGAGTAAAAAAAAAGCTCAGATCAGTCCACGGCAGCCTACTGATGTCCCACTTCATGTGTCCTCATCTGCCAGGAGTGCCCACGCTCAGTCACCAGGCCAGAAACCTGGGACCTGTTTTCTGCTTGCCTGCCTTCCCCCATGCAGCCCACTCCCAAGTCTGCCTTTGTAGCAAGCCTCAAGGCCTCTCCTGCCTCTGCCTCACACTCCAACCTGGTCCCTACTGCCGAGCTCAGACTGTCTACTACTTACCCTCCATACTCTGGCTCTCACAGTCCCTATGCCCCAGCTCTAAACCAGGCTTTCAAGACATTTGACCTCCCTGATCTAGGCAGTTGTCCTGTCCCCAGTCCTGTGCCCTTGCTGTAGGGACCCTTTTCACTTCCCTGACAACCAAACCTCCTTGTATGAGGAGCCTCTGTGGGCAGTGTTCTGTCTTCCTATACCCTACCCCTGACAGTAGCTCCTTCCCATCATTCAAATCTCACCTGGGCACCCCTGTTCTGCCCATTTCACAGATAAGGCAACAGAAGCTGAGAATGGCCTAGTCTCCAGCTTGTGTACATAGCTAGGAATATCTACATCAGAGAATGCTGATGTTGGAGAGGTCTTGGCCGGCACCTTCAGGATGTCCTCCCTCACACTCAGCACAGGTTTTCATTGATCTCCAGTTCTCCAACCTCCTGGGCCTGCATGCCACACCACCATCCTTACCATCCTTTGTAACCAGAGACTCTCAGCCTCTCGGTCCCAAACAGCAATGGGCAAAGATGAGCTGACCTCCTCTGTAGTCCTGGGATGTGGAGGTCCCTCCCACCAGCTGCCACAGACCAGTGATGCACCCTGGATGCATATATATGTATGCCCCATTCTCTAACCTAATCAGTCCCAGATAGCTAACCCTTCTCTGACAGAAATGCTGACTCCAGGGGTCCCAGGGATAGGCAGCCTGGTAAGAGGGCTCACCACCCACCTCCTCATTCTAACCCCAAAGTCCTGCAAGGTTTAGAAAGCAGAGGGAAGCTGATGGGAGCCCTAAGCAGCTGGCTGTGGGCTACCTTTCCCCATCTCTTAAACCATGGCTGTGAGATCTATCTTCCTCACTTTGAAAGGGAGCAGGTTGTGCCTAGCTCCACTACCCTGGGCTCCTTCTGAAGAGGACATAGGATCCACTGGATGAGTACAGCACTCCACAATGCCTACTAATGGGGGTGGGAGCGGAGCGGACAGAATGGAGAGTCAGAGACCCAACTTCTCAGCTGGGTTCCATAGCCATGGGGCTGTAACACCAGGCCAGTCCTAGCTCATCAAACAACAGCAGCACACTATCAGTATCACTAGCTAGATTTGAACAGTTACTCTGCATGCCTTCAGTTCTTGCTACTTTGTTGTTGTGGTGGTGGTGGTTGTGTTGTTGTTCTCAAGACAGTGTTTCTCTGTGTAGCCCTGGTAGTCCTAACTTTGTAGACTCACAGAGATCTGCCCTCTACTGCTTCCAGAGTGCTGAGATGAAAGCCGTGTACAACTATTGGCCAGCCAGTTCCTGCTATTTTGCATACATTACCTTGTTTCCCAAATAACTCATAGAGGTAAATATAAACATGATTTTGTCAGAGAGGGAAACCAAGGTCCTGAGCGTAGAAAGCACTTGCACAGATTTATCCATATAGGTTTGGTGCTATCTACTGGAATGCCAGAGTGTCACTGCCACCCCCAAGGGGCTGTGCCTACTGATGCTGAAGCCCCTGTGCTTCGGCTTATAGTCTTGGAACAAGAGAGGAGCTGGGGTCATGGGGCTGCAGGAGACTTATTGTTCTTAGGCCCCTGTCTTCCACTAGAGTTCCAGACAAGCCTGGACAGTCTTGGTATGGAAAACCTGGTCAATTGGCCTAACCCACAGCAGATCCTGCTCCCCTCACAGCCAGAGTTGGGGTGAGGCAAGCCATGGGCGGAGCTGGCCAGTCCCACTCTGAAACCACTTCCTGGGCAGCCCAGAGGAAGTGAGTGTCCGGAAACATCTTGGACCAACTGGGCCTCTTCTCTGGGCCCAAGTCACAGACAGTGGACCCCAGGAGAAAAATGCCCAACTGGCTCCAGAGTTCAGCAATTCCATTCTCTCCAGGCATAGTGTCAGAACAGGGAGGCCAAAGGTCCCCCATTGGCCTATGGTCACCGGGGTCCCATGACCCAACAGCCCACTCACTTCCTCTTCTATGGCAGTAGCCACAGCTTGCAGCAGCTGACAGGACCCCTCCTACACACATGTGCCCCTATCTCTAACGCCAAACCCTGGTGAGCCTTGGGGCCTGGGTCATGTGGGCAGATACTCCTCCCAGTGTGCCCTAACTTCCTCCAGCCCTGGTGACCTTTTTTCCTTCTTTCTTCCTCCCCCCACCCCCAAGGCAAGGCTTCTCTGTGTAGTCCTGGCTATCCTGGAACTTGCTCTGTAGACCAGGCTGGCCTCAAACTCACAGAGATCCCCATGCGTTTTTCCCAAGTGGTGGGATTAAAGACATGAGTCACCACCCACCCAGCTAGCCCTGGCGATCTTACCTACATCAGGAACTTCACTGTCAGGTGACAGACTCTGGTTGCCAGAGTGGGTAATGATCCTGGTCAGGGCTTCCCATCTGACCTAGCATGGGCACAGCGTGATGTGTGTGAACATTCATAGCAGGGACCCTCTGTACGGCGTCTGAGTGTGTCCTGTGAGGAGACGCATGTGGACAACTGTGTGCTTCTGTATAGGCAGTGTGTGCCTGAGGCGAGTATGTCTAGTGCAGCTTGGCTTTGTCTACTGTGTGGGCATGTGTGTATCTGCCAGCCAGCCAGGCGATGTTTTGCAGTAGGCAGGCTCCAAGGCTAATGAAACCGAGGCTCAGTTCAGTGATAGGAAGAGCTGGCTTCCCTGACGTAAGGCAGCGGGACCCCAAGCACATCAAGTCCTCCCCTCCAGGATAGGGGTAGGTGACCAGACAGAAGACCCAGTGACGATCCTGACCTTGCCCTACCCCTCACTGGAGTGAGAACCCCAGCCACCTCCCTCACTACACTGAGGAAGCTTCAAACACCCCCACACGAACTGTGGCTAATATCCAGAAAAGTAGGAATGGGGGCTGATCAAGGGAGATTCTGGAGGGAGATCATTCTTGCCAGCCTGTTCCAACACCCCCTAGATTCCAGTCCACACATTCATACCCCATATACACATATACATGCATGTGTGTGTGCCACACAGACCTCTGCTCACCGGGGCTCCTCTAGTCACACACACAACTACTTCCTTCCTCCCTCCTTCTTTCTGTCTCTTTCATCTTTCTTTTTCTGTTTGTTTTGGGTGCTGGGGTTTCTACCAGGGCTTCACACACACTAAGAATACTACCACAGAGCTACAGCACCAGATTCACAGGACTTTACTGCAACAGGGGCTCAAAGAAGCAAGGTTGGCCCCACAGGGGGCACTGCTAACTTTAGAGACTTCTTGCCTAACCTGACATTCCTCAAAGACAATGTCCAGGTGAGCCTAGCCCTGAATCAGGAGGCTGAGGAGACGGAGGGAGAACCAGAAGACCTCTCAGTCCTTCTGGGAGACTCCATTCTATTTCTAACCCACCATTCAACCCACCATGGGGCACAGGTGAGTCTGTTGCCTTGTGACATAGGGGTAATTTGAGGAACCATGGAAAATCTGATGTCTCCATCCTAACCCCTGGTTTACATACTACTTTCCCTCCAACTGACCAAAAACAGTGTCATCAGTCCTTCGCCCACAGAGGACTGGCTGGTTCCAGTCCTCTGAGCTCCAAGGCCAAAGCCACAACCAGGTATCAGGCAGGAAGTCCTTTATATACAAAAAGCAAAGGGCACCTCCCTGGACACTCTGTTTCACAGCCAGAATGTACCAGGATCCAGCCAGTCCCACTGGAAGCCAGCAAGTCTTGAAGAGGAAGGGCGCCCTGGCACATTGCCCATCTGCCTGAGATGACCTATCCTACCTGGGCCTCCCAGCTCCACTCATCCTGGCTCCCGCTGTGCTGCGGCTGCTCACTAACCACCAGAAGTAAGTAGGCCCAACGCCCTTGCCTGGGCCAATTCCCAGCAGACCTGTAGGAACAGGAGAAAACAGCTGAGCTGGGAAGCACAGCCAAGCAGGCCCCAGCACCAGCCAGCCTCCAGACAGCCAACACAGGGCCCAGCACCAGCCTGCCTCCATTCAGCCAGCACAGGCCAGCTCAACTCTGCTGGGCGAAAGGAGGTCATGTTCCCTGGACTTGACTTTTTCTTCCAATAATGGCTGTTAGGCGCAAATTCTCTTGGGAACCAGCTATGTGTCCCTTCAATGTTAGGGTCTAGAACACTGTGTCCTTGCCCTTAGAATAACATTTCTGGCGTGGTAAGGAGACCATGGAACATGGTGGAGGGTGAAGAATACTTGGTCCTACCCTCTTGTCAAGGAGAAGGCCCTAAAGCTTACGAAGTTGCAGAATGCAATCAAGCGCCAACCTCAGACAATCCCTTTGATCTTTTAAATAGATATATGGGGGAGGGTGTCTCATGTAACCCAGGCTGGCTTCAAACTCACTATGTAAACTGGGTGAGCCTTTTTTTTTTTTGAGAGTGGGTACTGCCTCTTGGGCAGTGTCACTAGGCCCAGCTCAAAGCCTCTTTTTTACGTGGAGGAAAATTTTATTGCTCTACTGCCAAGGTGGCCCTGAGGCTTCAAGCATGTCCTGCCAGCTCCTGTGCTAGAGTCACAGTGAAGTAAGGGATGGCCAGGTTATAGTGGGACATACCTGTAAGCCTAGCTGCTCAGAATCCCGAGGGATAAAAATCGAAAGTTCAAGGCTAGCCTGAGCAACCTAATGAGACTCTGGAGAGAGAGAGAGAGAGAGTTTAAGATGTAGTTTAGTGGTGCTTCCAAGTAAGGCCTTGGGTTCGATCTTTAGCACCATAAAAAAAAGTCAGAGAGATGAGAGAGTAAAAGATGATAGTGACCCATCTTGGTCCGTGTTTTTTAGTTTCAGGTGATTCTCACATTACTGTTGCACCATTATACAGCTGAAAAAACTGAGGCTCAGAGATATTCTGAACTGGAGGAATGGCAAAAGCAGCATAGTGCGCTGGCCTAGGTTTCCTGGCATCTCCACTCCAAGTTAGGTCTCCTCAAAAGGTCCCGCTCCCCCAGCTGGAGACCCCATCACTACTTCCTGGAGGCAGCAGCAGCCTCAGGCTTTATCTTTCCATCAGTTCTTCAAATTATTTCTAGTTTAAATTTAAACTTCAATCAGCTGTGCCAGATAAACGGTGTCAGAGCCCGGCAGTAGTCACAGTTCTGAGTCACCCCCACACCCCCCTATCATAGCTACAGAGACTGGGGGCTGGTTGGGTGGGGCTGAGCAGGGCTGGATCCTGACACTCTATGAAGACGCCCTCCTTCTTGCAAGCAGCCTAGTCAGGGGGACAGAAGAGGCAACCTACACACCGCATGTGGGAAATATGGTTGGAAACTCTCTGGGTTTTGATTCATCCCCGATTCCAGAATGGGACACATAGCCAGGGCCAGGCCCCACAGGAGCCTTCATGTGTGCACCACTCTCAGTGTGGCCACGACTGCTGACGAGCCACCCATCTCTGAGTCCTCACTTTCCCCATCCCACAAAGGAAACTCCGCATGGTGAGCCTGGGCTTGGGACTCCTGGTCTTAAAGGGCATGGTAAGTATTTGACACCATTGCTTTTGGGCCAGAACCTGAGTCTCAGTCATAGCACTATAACCCCAGGACTTGTCCCCAGCTTTCTCCTTCTCTCCAGGAGCCAGGGCTGGGCTTGTGCATGCCAAGCACACACCCAGTGCCTCCTGCTCTCCCATAAACTCATTGGCAGCTGGGCACTCGCCTTCCCTCCTCCTTACCTCCTATCGCACCCCTCCTGTTGCTATTACCCACACTCAGCCTCTCTGTTACCCACAAGCCCCATCACTCCTCAATACACACCCTCAGTTTCATACAGTCAGACTGTGAGTCTCCTACCAGTCACCTTCTTCCACCAGAGTTCCATACTGCAGTGTCACCTTCCACAGTCCTCATATCCCCGAGCCTTTACAATATCATACAAAGATATTGTCACAGAGAAATGAAACACACACACACACACACACACACACACACACACACGAACACCAGCTGCCCTCTGCTGGCCTGTTCACCACACCCCAGCCTAATCCATAGCAGGAACGAGGAAACCCAGTCCCCTCCCTCTGTACCTGATCAGTTTGGTCACAGAAGATCAGCAGCAGAGGAAGAAGAACGGAATATGATTAGATGCACCCTTACACACTCACACATGAGCCTCGAGGCACTATTGGCACACCAATAGTGTTAAAGGAATGAATGTACTCATGGCCAGATGGTCATCATGATATAATGCACAAACTTCTGGGACACACAGGGATGAGGACACATGCGCAAGTCAAGGCACAGAATGTGGAGGGGAAGCCCGTGAGAAGACATGCTGTATGAAGTTGCACGGGACACACATCGAGCCTCAGAACACACAGACCGCCATATAAGTACAAGCAAGTCACACGTGAAAAAGCACACATTCACAGGGGAAGTCCCACTATGACAAACAATACACACCATACCCACAGGCTCAGACACAGATACTACAGCAACAGAAGCCAGACTCCTCCGAGGGCCCAGGGTAGAGGCCAAAGGAGAAAGGAATCCCACACACACACTTATTCTAACCCCCCAGGCTTGAGTAGGGTGCTTAATGCGGCTCCCTTCTCTCCCCTCCCCGGTATCGAGGGAGTTGGGGAAGTGGGAGCAGTTGTGATGGGCCTCTCTCTCCACTGTCAGCCAGCAGGGCAGGGCACTCCCGTCACTGCTGTCCTCATCACCTTACTGGGCCCCCAGAGGGGGTGGCGTCTCTCCAGTGGGACAGAGACTGACAGCACCAGGCAGAGGCTACCCCGAGAAGGGGTTCAGAGGATCAGAGAGGACAGGGGAATGGTGGAGGCTGGAGCCACGCCCAGCCCAGAGACAGATGGAAAGCCAAGAAAGACACCGAGACTGAAAGAAGAGATAGGGCGAGGAGGCGGCGGCGCGAGAGTCCGCCCGCCTGGGACCCAAGCACTGGAGGCTAGGGAGACCGGCGGCCCGGCCTCCGCCCGCTGGTGAAAAGTACCGCAGACTGGACTGGCAGGGGCGGGCGAGCGTGGGCCGGGGGTGCGGCTCCGGGAGGACTGGGTCGAGGGGACGGCGGGTCTGGTGGGGGTGGGGAGACGGAGTACACGGACGGCGAGGGGCCAACAGACCTGGCCTGGGAGCAGAGGACCAGGCAAGAGGGGGTGGGGACCGACGAACGTGCAGAGGCCCCAGGGAGATTCGAGAAGATCAGACGGACCCTCGGCGGGGCTGAAGACACACAGAGGGGTAAAGATGCTAGGAGTAGTCGGGCCTGGGCTCCAGCCGTCGAAGAGACGGTCAGACCTACCAGGGTATCGAGGCACCGGCGGGTCTCCGTGCTCGGCGGGACTTTGGCTGCTCGAGGCTCAGTTTCTCAGTTTCAGAACCGGGAGCCGGAGAAGGAAGGGGGGAAAGGAGGCTACCGGCGAGAGAAAGGAGGGGAAAGGCCGCTGCGCCCTGGAGTTAACTCGGACCCCGCGCCCGGGCCCAGCTCTCACTCACCTCTCGACGCAGGGCCAGGCGCCAGGGGTCCCGGCGGGCCGGGGTCTGTCTCGTGGCGCGGTTCTCCCGGGTGCGCGTGGACGGGGAGGTCGGCACGAGTCTGATCAGGACGAGCCCGGAGGCCAGTGGGGACCGCTCGGGTCCCGGCACGAAGGGTAGAGGTCCAGGGGCCGCTCGCGGGATCCCCGCGGCCGCCGCCTCCTGCTCTGGCGCCGCGGCACACGGAAGTGCAAGGGGGCGGGGCTGCGCGACCTCACCCAGGTGCCGGCCCCGGTCCCGCCCCCACTCAGGACCCGCCCCACGGGCGCCCGCCCCTTCGAAGCTCCGCCCACGAGGGCTGGGGGGGTCCGGCGCGTCTCGGCCTTGTTCAGCTGCAGGTCCTTCGGTCCCCAGATCTCTTGGCCGTCTTTTGGCGCCTCGCCTGCTAGTGGCACGCAGGCCATCCCATCTCAGGGTACTGTTTTATAGAGGACTCCGAGGGCAAGTGGGGGAGGGCACAGCACACACAATGGAGCCCAGGAGGCACCAGCGGGGCTTCCCCAACTACTTGCGCCCACGCCCGGGACTCCCCACTGGCCAGCTGGCCTGCCTCGCCTGGCCTCATTCCTCTTCCTGCTGGCTTGAGCAGAGCCACGAACGGGCTTAGTGCCCGCCGCCAGGCCTACCGGTTCCAGCCCTGCCCTAGAGAAGGAGCTGGGAGGTCTCCAGGGCGAGAGGCTCTAGTCAGTCTGTCTTGGAACTGCTCCTCAGACATTTGTGGGAATTGCCTCTGGCCCCATCTTCTCACTCTCTTCCCTGTGCTCACGGTTCAGAGCTCCCCTCGCTCAGTCAGGAGCATAAGAGGAATTTGATTGTCAGCTGTAACTCGTTCACTCATTAAGGGTCCCCTGGGCCCAAAGGCTAAGCACCAAATGGGAGCCAGGGAGTTCATTCTTCTGTCCCCAAAGCCCAGAACACTAAGCTGTTACATTATACTTACCCAAAGAAATGACTTCCTGGGCTGGGCAGATGATAGTTTGTCTAGCACTCAGAAAGCTCTGACCCCCAGCACAGAGTAAACCACAGAGGGAGACTCAGAACGATATTCCAGTGCTCAGGAAGAGAAAACAGGAGAATGGGGAGCTCATCAAGTCCAGCCTTAGCTACATAGCAAGTGAACGCCAGCCAGGCCAAGGGACATCCTGTCAAAAACAAACAAAAAAACAGATAACTCTTCCTGGGAGGATAAAAGAGGGTTCTGGTATCCCAAGATCCCTAGGGTCCTTCTGGGAAACCATCTAGAAGGAATACAAGTTTAGACAGTTCTTTGCCATCTGAGATCAAGAGACGTGCCACCCATGGAGGTTTGAGACTTCCAGGGATGGGGGACCCTGGCAGAGATGTGGGTCTCCAAACCTTATTTTAAATGTACAGTGGGGATTGAGCTAGGGAGAGGAAACCACAATGACTCGACCTTCTGTAGAAAGAGGAAGGCTGCTGGTTCCCTCTACCCTGAAAGAAAAAGGGCCCAGTTTGAAAATTAGTATTTAGGTCCCCAGTCCTGTTAACTGTCCTCACCCCATGACAGTGGATTCTTCCCACAAAGCTGACTTTGGCCAAATTGGATTCCTTCTGGAAAGACAGCCTCCTTTCTCCTCACATCAGGGTTGTGAGCGTGTTGTTTCCTGGGTCATTTCCTATTAACATTCCTCTGCCTGTCTTAGCATCAATAGCGTGATGCCCAGGTATAATCTGTGGCCTTTCCATCAGCTAAGGGACCCTATTCTTTAGTTTACCTTGAAAGCTAAACTCTTGAGCTGAAGGAAAGGGTGTGCTGGGTAAGCTTCAGGCGACCTTTGCCCACCTGGAATTGGATTTCACCCTATTTGGCGCCTCCTCCAGATCTGTAGCAGCCAACCCAGCCTCTCCCTCAACATCAACAATGGACCTACCCTGTGCCAGGGACCATAGCGGGAAAGCCAGTCACTGGGGAGCTCTAGGTCCACCCACTAAACCTTTCTTCCCACATGCTGCTTTCAGCCTTGGGAAAAGGAGATGAAGAGGAGTGGGTGATTGGGGGATGGGGCCTGCCCAGTGTTAGACTCTGTCCTAGGTGCTAGATGTGTATCCTGCATATGATCTTCAGGCACCCAAGAAGTGAGGGCCACTACTAATGCCAACTTTAGTGACTAGCAAGGGGAACTATGATATAGTGAGACAGAGAGCAGCTAAGAAGTCCATGTCCTGGCAAGGGCACAAGAGCAGTGCGGAGTAGGCTTCTCTCCAGAGACTGGCCCAAAGGACTCAGAGAAGACAGACTTGGGTAGAGGTCAGGTACTTCAGGCCCAGGTTGGTTAGGACCACTCATTATGGAACTGGGTACAACAGTGGGAAAGCCTGGGAAGGGTCCAGATGAGCTATTCCTAACCAACCTTATGAGGGCCTACTGAGGCCTCAAAGGAAACTGGCTGTATCACACACTGACTCTATGACCCTGACTGTATCATCATGACTACACTCCTCCCAGCCTAAGTTCTCACCTATGAAAGAGGCTGCATAAGGAAAGAGAAACACATGCACACACACATACACACACAAACACACACACACACACGAGAGAGAGAGAGAGAGAGAGAGAGAGAGAGAGAGAGAGAGAGAGAGAGA
>NW_021620506.1:2196449-2237490 GCF_004785775.1 Grammomys surdaster | reverse complement strand
AGAGAGAGAGAGAGAGAGAGAGAGAGAGAGAGAGAGAGAGAGAGAGAAAGGACTTGATCTGTATGTTTGTACGTTTAGGGTTACAGGAATGGTCATTGTGCTAAGTCAAAGGCTCTTATCCTCGAAAGGGTCCTGGATTCTCTCTCGTGACATTAATCCTCTAGCAAGGCTGAGCTTAAAGCATCCACACAGAAGTGAGTCCTCCCCCCAACCCCCTTCTCTTTCTCCTCCTCTCCTCCTCCAGGTTAACAGAAAGCCAAGCAATAAGATGTGGGTGGAACTGAGCAGCAGCCACTCAGGGCTGGTCCTTTGTGGTTTTCTGGAGGATTTGTCCAGAAGAGAGCACAAAGTCTCTTTGGTATTATCTAAAGCTGTGAGCAAAACTGGGTCCTAAGACCTCTGAAGAAGTCTGAGATCAAATCAGGTAACCTGAAAAGACCACCCATTGTTCCTGAGGCCCACCAGCTGAAGACATGACAGGCTCTCCCATTTGCTCTCTGCCAGCAGTCAGTTCATGTGCTGTTGGCGTGTCTGCTGTCTCACCATCCCGAAGCTCTGGCTGTCAGGACAGCCACCTCCACCCTGCCCACAGCGCTGTCCTGGTCAAGAGAGTAGACTCATGTTTCATGTATTTTCTGGGACAGAAAATACAGGCAGCAGGAATAATATATTTGGGACTGCCAGGGTTTTGTTGGGGGCAGTGAGGTGGGAAAGAATACCTGGGGCATGCCTAGACCTCAGGTCATGAAGGCTGCCACAGAGGTTTGAGCCTCTGGCATTAGGTGAAGGGCAGGCAAAGTCAGGCTCAGGAGATCTTAAGGGTAGTGCCACATGGCAGGGAGGTGCTGAAAGAGCCAGGTTATTGTCCCATTCTGCCCGGGACCTGTGATTTGACTCTGTGTAGACTTCCTCCTCTGTGGAATGAAGATGCTAATAATGACATCTTGTGGTTAAGATGGAGCTTCTGAGAGCAGAGGATCAAGCTCAACCTGGGTGGGTTCCACCTGTTAACAAAGTCAGCAAGGCTGACTCTCTGAGATTCCTCTTCCCTAGGTTTGTTTAGTGAAACTTGAAGAATTCCTGGAGAGAAATGGGAAACGTTCTTGGGGACATCAGGGCACAGGGCATTCCTGTGGCTCTCATGGGTACATCCCTGGACCGTCCCAGCCCAGCATTTACCTTAGCACAATTCTGGCCAGGCTGTCTCCTGAGCGGGGCTCCTCTGTTCCAGTTTCTCACCAGAACCTGGGAGTGGCAAGGAGGGGCAGTGGAGCTGGGGCTGGTCACCAGTGACAGCTAGAGGCATGAAGGAAAAGTCCGTATCTCCTGCACTGATTTCCCCAGATCAACTCCATCTGCCTTCGCTGGGGGTTAGACTAGTGTGCCTATTCACAGACGGTGAAGGCCGGGAGAGTGAGACAGGGATGGCCTCACTGACTCCTCACTTGCTCTTCCGTGGATGCCTCTGTTCTTCTGTAGACAATGGCTCATTGAAACTTCTGTAGCCTACTGGAAACTGAGGACAAGGGTCGAAGTGGCCCTGAGATGAAACAAGGTCCTTGGAAGTGCCGAGGGCTATCTATAGACAAGACCCAAGCCATATAAGCCCTCACTGGTAACAGCATTCTCCCACCCTTATCCCCTCCTCCCGCACACACCCAACCTCTACTGTACCACCACAACCACCCTTCCAGACAGTCCCCTAGTGCCACTAGCATTGTGCACTGGTGTAGACAGCTTGCAGCCTTGCCCCTCCCTACCCTAGGGAAGTATTTCCCAGCAAGGAGGGGGAGGTGCCAGCCTTCCGCGTGATTCTGGTCTGACTATAAAAGAGCCAGCTCTATTCCTGGGTCATGTAGCCACCTGGAGGCTGCCAAGACACTGACACCTGGCCTGGCATTGCTCTGCTGGTGAGGACCCAAAGCTGGGTGTGACAGATGGGTAGAGAGAGCCCTAGAAACCTAAAAAACATAAAGACCTGCTGGCTGTTTTAAGAGCTAAAGGGATGAGTCCTTTAAAGTGAACGAAATAGTCTCGTTTACAGAAGAAAGAACAAGTGTTGTGTAAGTGCACAGACCTCCACAGACAGACCTGCCCACTCCTCTCCTCAGAAGGAAATGACCTCCCCACTACTCCTCCACACAGAAGAGAGCAGCCTGGCGCTCGGGACCTCTTTACCTTTTTACCCTTGAAACTGGGAAGTGGAGCTGGGGCTTCTGAAAGACTTTGCCTGGCATCCCTTGGCAAGGCTCTGTGCAGTGGCAGTGGGTAGTGCCCAAGAGAAGTGGTTGGGCCAGTTGGACCAGCAGAGCCTGACCAAGCAGCCTACAGTCAAGTCCTCCAGAGGTATGAGAGGCCCTGGGTCACTTTTGCCAAGACCCTGCTTTCTCTCTCTCTGCTTCCTAGTCTCAACTCAGTTTGTGCTTTGCCCCTGGAATATCTTCCATCCAGCTCTTAATAGCTGACAAATCCCACTCCCACACTGCACCCCCACTCTCAATCCCACCTCCCATCCCCACCTCACCCCCATCCCGCATATGGCCCTTCTGCAGAAAACCTTTGCTTCTCATGTGCCCACCCCCACTACAGCCTGCCCAGGGCCTCTCCTAAAGCATAGCCCCTGGGCAGAGGCCCCAGGCAAGAAAGAACCATTAAATGGCCCTGTGTAAACAGGAGCAAGTGCCAGCCCTCCTCAGTCTCATTTTCCTCCCCTGGGGCTGCCTTGAGACTAACTTAAGGTTAGCCACAGAGACCCCAGCCCTGTGTCCAGCACTAGACACAGGCAGCTAGGCCTGTCCATCCCTCTGTTCCACACTTCCCCATCTGCCAATCCTAGTGACTTGTGGTTGACAGGGAGGAGCCTCCACATTGCAGAATGAGTCCCATCCTCCAGCTGCTGACCACCTGGCCTCAACCCACCACCTTCACAGGTCTGGGCCAAGCCTCTGCCCACAGCCTTTTGTGGGTGCAGACTGTGGCCATCTTGGCCACAGTGGCTAGGCAGGCAGCCAGGCTGCTGAACAGGCTTGGACAGGAGGAATTGTAAGCCCTTACGGTAAACAAAGCAAAACCAACCAACCAAACAAACAAACAAACAAAAAACTACAGTCAATACCCAGGCCAGCACCTCAGGACCTATGACTACAGGGCAAATGGGAGAAGGCTATAATTTCTGGATGTGGGGTAGAATTTGGGTCAAGGGCTGGAATACAGAATCTAAGCTCTCAAGTAGCCACCAGTAGGGTAGAGACTCAGCTGGTTTGTGATACCCTGTCATACCAGGCTTCCTCAAGGTGGGCTTTGGAAATGAGACCTCAGTCACAGGTACCAGGCCCAGGATTGCTGGAGTTTCCAGGTGCAGAAGACATCTGGGACCCAGTTGAGAGCTCTGAAAAAAATAAAAAAAGATAAGTTAGTTTTTTAAATTTGTCCTTGGGTTTTATAACCTAGATGCTTGGGAAGTTTGTGCTGAGGTCTGGCCTCGCTCCCTCCAGTTCCCAGAGCAACCCTGCTGGCTTAGTGGACTGGGAGGATGTTTCCCAGGGTGTGGACTGCTTTTGGCCAGGGTGGGGGAGGGGTACTGTTTGGAAGCCCAACGTTGAGAGAAGATAGAGGAGGCATCGCATCGGTGGGTCTGTGCTGGCCTCTAGGGGCTTCAGAAGGAGTGAATTCATGCCTGTGTACTGAGGTGCCAGCAGTTGTCTATGAGGGTTAGCAGGAAGAGAGATTGTGGGAGCATCCCTTCTTTCCACTTATGTCTCAAAACCTAATGTTCTACACCATCCGAACCAGACACTAGAGTACTCAGAAGCCCAAGAAAGTTTCATCCTTCCCTAGACATTCGAGAAGGCCGGTGTCAATCACAGTCCCCTCAGGGGTGCCACACGTGTGTGCCAGGGCGAGTACTACAGAATGACATTTCTTCCTGCAGGCTGAAGCCTTCTCCAATCCAGATGGCATCAGTGGGTTTCCAGGCCCTGGTCAGTAGCAGTAGGCCTGTGCTGATCAGTGTCTGCCCTAGCCCCTATCCTCCACCTCAAGCCACACAATGGGGCCCCCACTCACTGTGGAAGCTTGTACAAATCTTTATCACTCTCGTACTTCAGTATCTCCAACCTGACTTCTCTGTTCTTACATTCCTTGAGTCTACTACCCTGCCCTGTGTCTCTCCTCTGGCCATTTTGCAGTCTCCTCTGCCTCCCTTGGTTCTGACAATCTGTTGTTACCTTCATGGCAGCTATGTGGCCATCTTAAAAAGCTTTCAGGACCCTTGGCCCCGAGGCTGATCCTGGACCCCTTATAAAAAGGTCCAAAGTTCTGACAGGACATCAGCCATGTGTCCTAGTCTCTCCTTCCTCCCCTGTCAGCCTACAAACCCCAGGAAGATGGCTCCATGGGCTGCCTCACCTCTGAGCTTTGCCTGTGATAGAACACCTGGCTAAGCCTTCTCTGGATTTAACTGGGTGCTGGCTTAGAGACCTCCTCTGGATCAAAGAAGGGAAAAGGTCTGTTTGTCCATCCCTCAGTACAGTCCAAGGCCTCCTACTTATGTCCCCGTCAACATTCCTGGTCAGCTCCCAAGCCCCAGCCTGTGGACTCAATCCCAGGTTACTGAGAAAGTGTGAACACAGGAAGACACGGGGGGGAGGGAATGCCCAGAGAGCCTGGGGATGCTTCCCACAAGAGCCAAATCCTGGGAGGCCTAGAGGAGGAGGAGGAGTGGATATTAGATGAGCAGTAGCTAGTGGATATTAGACCAGGTTGTTCAGCTGAAAAGGCAGAGCAGCCCCTCAGTCTGTGAAGGCCACACTACCCAGGTAGCAGAGATCTGCTGGGTTCAGAGACAGCTGAGCCTAGGCTGTACTGTATAGCCCTTCCTCCCAGCTCAGCACCCCTACTGTGTGACCTCAGGCAGGCAGCTTCTGAGGATGAGAGGCCCAACTCCTAGTGGTCATGAAGTGAGAGAGTGAGGGTGTGGAAGAGCGGGTTACCACCTTCCGTTTTTATTTCTCTCTCCTTCCTCTGCCCGAGCAGCTCCTCTCACCTCTGTGCCCTCTTAGCCTGAGGCAAGGAGCCTCTCCCAGGCTCCGTTGAGGTAATCTAGACTGTGTCCTGAGCAGAGGGGACTGCAAATGGCTAGACAAAAGACCTGACTGCTATCTATCTAATTAATGGCCTACCCCTGGTGAACACCAGGTATTACCATTCCTCCCACAGAAGCAGCCAAGGCTTGGATAACTCCTTGCCTGAGGCCACACAGGTTGTTACAGGGACAAAGGCTAAAAGTCCAGGTTCTGTGTTTGTCTCTGGGTTTCTTGGTCTGTTCCTTTGTATACATCTTAGCTGGACTCTTTCTCCGTGACGCAATGTCTTCCAGGAGATCCCTCATTCCTTCCCACGCCTCAGAGGGCCTGCCCCAACCTTACAGGTTTTATTGAAGGGAAGTGGCCAAGGCCAGGAGTCTCCTAGAACTGTGGGATATTAGTCTTCTATTGACGAGTTTAATCACTCAGCTATGTGACCTCTGACAAGTCACCTTTCCTCTCTGGCTTGAACTTCCTTATCTGCAGTGGGGCTATTAGTACCCCTTTCCCCATAAGTCCCCAGAACTCAGACAAGAGAAGGGTTTAGTCCAGTGCCTACATCAGAGTACACTTGTGGGCTGTGTTGTTGTGCTTTTGTATAGTTTTGTTTACTGTTGGTATAGTTTGTGTAGCTGGACAGGTTCTGTGGAAAGTAACCTGGCACCAGCCTGGCACCTGGAAGGAGTCCTTGGTGGCAGAAGTGGGAAGGGTGAAAAGGCACTCCAGGTCGAAGAAACAGCCCAGGCTGAGGTACAAGAACAGAGCAGCCGCTGTAGAAAGGCCTGATCTAGATACAGGGAAAGGGATGGGGTAGACTGAGAGCCAAAGCATGGGCTTTACCCCTGTGGTCATCAAGGAGAGTACCCTTAGTGGCCTAGAATACCATGCAGAGGCCTGGGCATGGATTGAACAAATTGAGAAATGAAACTACAGAAAAGGGGTTTTCCAGGCAGAAGCTGAACGAAGGGCCAGGCCAACACCTGTGAGCACACTGGGACCCTTGACTGAGGGAGTGGTGACAGCCCAGCCTCTGTAACTTATGATCTCAAGGCCACCAGAGCTGGGACCAGAGTGGCCAGCTTCGTAGGCAATGCCTGTGACCATGAAAGACTGGAAACTGAGAGCCGAGTCCTCCACCTGCCTATGTGTTCCACTGCCCTCGCCAAAGGAAATGCCAAGGGCTGGTGACTACCTGGTGCCAGGAGCACGTTCGCCCATGTGAAAGGGCACACATGAGCATGAGTGAATCCAAGGAGCCCTTTTCAGTCTTTGCCCTTCTGACCTTTGCTCAGAGAGCTGAGCTGACTCAGCCCTTAATGATGAGCTGCTGGGACTCTGGCAAGGAGACCCACCAGTGACTCATGGTTAAGGGTATCAGTGTGCCTGGAGTTCCAGGGCTGCCTCAGAGACCCTTCCTTTCCTTCATGATCAGGTCTGTCCTTTTTCTCTATTTTCTGTTCTTTCTCTCCTTTTGTCTACTCCCCACCCCCTTTCTCTTTACCACTGAGCTATGTATCTTCAGGCTGCTGTCAATTCCAAAACTGAGCTTATGTGTCTCTGGGTTCCCAGGTGCCAATGTCCTGGTAGTTGCCTCTGTTCCCTCCCCAGCTGTAGTCCCCAACTCCACACCTGAGTGCCATGTCCTCTCCTCCTGATCACTCTCCACTGCTACAACCCACATATTTCCCACTCTATATGGGCTAAGAATGCAAGCAGGCTCTCCAGACTGACCGTGAGCTTCCCATGGTGACATCTGGTAACATTTGTCAACGTGCTTGTTGTTTCTCTGGCATGATGGGTGTCTGTGTAGAAAGGGCGAGGGAGGGTCTTATCCATGGAAGTTAAAATGCATGGGGTTAGTCTGCATCTCTGTGGCTCTCTGCATCAAGGTGTGCAGGAAGGCCCTGTCCTGGAAGCCTCTTTGACCCAGAGACATCAGAGCTCTACTAAGGGTTCAGATGCTGCAAGCAGGTAAGTACTCAAGCAGTTGGGGGAGCAACATGAAGCCTGTTTGTGCTAATGTCTATGAATGTCCAAAACCACATAGACACACAGCGAACTTGTCTCTCTGGAATCTGACTCTTGGGCTTCTTTCCTGTCCCACTGCAGTCAAGGGTAATGATACCCTGTCTACCAATACCTGTGCATTTGAGGGAAGAAGGAAAGGGGACAGCCAGGATAGAGCCCACTGTCCCTTCCCTGGGTCTATCTGATTGCTTTGTGTTGAATCCTATGGGTCCTGAAGTGCTTCTTAGTGGCTTTTCAGGCTTCTTTGTTCTCTCCAAAGAGGACCTGAGCCCTGAAACAACAGGGCAACAGGTCTCTACCGAGATTATGACTTTGTAAACCTTGAATCCTGCATTCAGAGGTCAGCCTCCTTGGAAGGGTATTCTCCCCCTACCTACCCCACCCTGAAATCAACCTTTGTACCCATTTGGGAACAGCTAACTGGCATAAGGCTGCCTCAGGGCATCCAAATAAAACCTGAAAAATGCTGGCCCCGCCCAGTACTGAAGAACTTGCTGAAAGGTAATTATAGGGCCCAGGATGGCCAGCTCTACCCACAGTGCAGTGTTTACTGGGCTTAGGGCCAAGGGCTGTATGGAGTTCTCTCCTCCCTGTCCTAGTCTGTTCTGGGCCTTTAGGAGCCAAGCATCCAAAATCCTCAGCTTTGATGACTTCTTTCAGCCCACGTGTCCCCTGATCTTGTCAGGGATCCCCTGGGTGTTTGGGTGAACTCTAGACTCTGAAGAAGGTATGAAGAATGTGAGTTTTGAATCCCTATTAAAAATAATAACTCCAACTTCCATACATACAAGGTGCTCACAACCTGACAGGCTCTAGGCTAGCCCCTGCCATTGAGGTGACAGTCACCCACAACTGGCCCACAAACCCCCTATGTTGTCAGTTCTTTCATTATAGGGGAGATGGAGACCCAGGAAGTCTAAATAACACTTCCATCATCACACAGCTGATAGGTAGTCAGAGTGGGCTTCACATCCTAACCTGTGCTGAGTTTCAGGCCAGAGTTCACAACCACTAGGCTAGCTTGTCTCTATGCCACAGGAGCAGAAGTGAACAGGCAACTGTGCAGGATGCAGTAAGACAGTGAGTGACCCAACAGTATCCACAGCTGCGGAGAGAGAACATTTTTACCCTAGAGGAGTACACCTTTACTGAAAAGGCCTAAGGGGTATTGTGAGTTAGTGTCTGGAGGAGGTGACAGAGAGGTAGAGACAACGGTGGCCACTTGTTTTGCTTCTGTATTGCCTGCCATCTCTGCCATATCATCTCTCTTGAGCCTGCCCAGGGTTCAGGAGGCTCCCACTTGTTTGCCTCCTGTAAGAGTGTATATCCAGGATGCCTTTGTGTTCACGATGTCCCGGACCTTGCAGCGATGCCTAAGTCACAGACACAGACAGTCACTGACAGGCACAGAGCCTTAGGCCCTACCTCTGCTGGCACAAGGACCTACTGCCTGGGCCTCTGCCAAGATTTATCTCTGGAATTTGCCTTGAAATACTCCTTGTCCCCACTGACAAGCGAGGGCCAAGCGGTGACTGCCCTTGTCCCTGGGCTCAGGATGTCGGTCCTAGCTGCTAGAAAATTCTTATGAGCATCTATTAATAACTGACTCCTTGCTGTGTGACATTGACTTCCATTCTCTTATTCCTGATTCTCTTGGCCCTTAGTAATGTTATAGTAAAAAGATCCTGTGTTCATACTTCTCTCTACACTAAATAGTATCTCCAAGTGACCTCTGCACTGACCTTGTTACTAACAAACAAGGGACACAGAACTCTTACTGAGAACCTACTCTGTGCTGACTGCTACTGAGTGAAAGGAGGAGGTATAAATGTCTAGGTGGTTACCATGCTGATTGATCATTGCATTTCTTGCCAGTCCTTGAGGAATATAGCTCACCGTCCTTTCAGAGCTCCTATGCCACTAGTAACCAGGTAGAGTTCTCATGAAAGTAGGAGCCTATTTAACCTCCCTTCCGCACCCCACCTCCTACCAAGAATTGAGGCCAGGCTCCGGCCAGGGCTTCTTGTGTAATCCTGTCCTTGTCCTCTGCCACCTCCCAGCGCCTGTGCTCTGATTTTTGTCCTCATTCTCACTGCCTGACCCAGGATGGGAAAAGGCAGACAGGATCATCTGTCTTCCTGTCTCAGGTTCCTGTAAGGCTATGAAGCCTAGTTGGGGACATGGCCTCAGAGTGGCACAGTAAGTACCTTTAGACAACTGTGTCAGAGCACTTTCATGGCCCTGTCTTCAGTCCTGGCCCTTGGCTGATACAAGTCTTCACAAAGCTTGCTCTGAAGCCAGAGGACTGCAGGGTTGTGGTCCAGCCTCCCGAACAATGCAGCTCACCCTACTCACTCCCAGGAAAAGACTAGAGCTTCTCCCTGGCCTGTTTCAGCCATTCAAACATGTGGATCAGAACTCACTGTTTACTTGAGCCTGGAGATGGGGGAGGGGGAGGGAGATTAAAAGTCTCCCTGAGCAGAAGCACAGGGGTCTGAGGTCAGTAAGGGAAAGAAGCCAGTTCTTAAACTGGTTCTTTTGTTTGTTTTGTTTTATTGTGTCTGGCCTTGAACTCCCTATGTAGTCCAGGTAGACATCAGAGTCACAGCAACCCACCTGCCTCAGCCTCTGGAGTATCATGCCCGGCTCTCTCAGAAAGAATCTTGGGAAAGAATTAGTCTTGGATTATTTGGACTGAGCTCAAGCCCTGTCCTGTCACTTGGACCTGAGTTTCTGACCTGTGAAATAAACACAGTAATACTTGTCTACTAGTTGGAAGAGAGCTTGCCTGGCACATGCTAGACCCTGGGTTTCATCCCAGCACCACAAAAATAAAAAAAAAAAAATTAAACTAAAGGAGAGACAGTCTCTTTTACCCTCTACATTGTTGATGAACACCTACTGCACACTGCCTTTAGCATTCAGCATTCAGGGAGGTGATTACTCTTTTGAAGCTGACAAAATTAAAACAGACAAGTCACCAGGAATCGCAATTTACCAGGCAGGAAATGACAGTATAGTGTGAACAGAGCCCAGGTGGGGCATCCCAGGAGTCATGAGATACCATGTTCCCACCCAGGAAATCCAAGAAGGCTTTCTGAAGGAATGACTCCTAAAAGATGAAGGAGGGAAAGCATAGTCCAGGCCTGATCAAAGGGGAGGTGGTGACCATGTGTATATTAGTGGTTCTTAACCTTCCTAATGCTGCAACCCTTTAATACAGTTCCTTATGTTGTAGTGACCTCTGAACCATAAAATTATTTCATTACTGTAATTTTGCTACTGTTATGAATGTTAATGTAAATATATCTGATATGCAGGATATCTGATATAACCCACAGGTTGAGAACTGTTGGTGTATATGAAGGAGTTCAGCCCTATACACAGCAATTGTTTAAAATAACCTACAGGTCAGGCCCGGTGTAGTGGCCCAAATTTATAATCTCAGCACTCAAATGTCTAAGGCAGAAGGATTGTTACAAGTTTAAGTCCAGCCTTGGTTTCAGAGAACATAAATAAATAAACAAATTATCAAATAGATAAATAATCCACAGCAGGAAGCCAGACAGACTGTTCTGGAAGTGGGACAGACAAACTGGGTTGGGTGTAGCCATCGAGCTGCATTATTTACTGCCCTGGCTATAAAATATTTACATGGATTCTTGATCATTTATGGTGTTTGCTTTCCTACCTTTGGGCTCCTGACAGGTAAATGGTGAGGCCTGCAGTTCACCCATGGGAGGGAACCCAGGGCACTGGCAGAAGGAGAGCTCTGTACCAGCACAGCACAAGTCCCCACCTGAGGGACTCCAGGGAAAGCCAGGAATCTAAGAGTGCAAGGTAAACATGTACAAAGGGCAGGCTGTGGGAAGAAGCCTGCTCCAGAACAAAACTAGAATAGGACCCCAGCACCTCATGGCCACGTGGTCCTAGACAGCCTGCTGGACGCCTCGCATTCCTGTTTCTTCATGGTAAAAATGGGGCTAACAATTGTATGGCAGTTTCTTTGTTTTGTTGTTTGAGTGACTGTGTGTGTGTCTGTGTGTGTGTGTGTCTGAGTGTGTCTCTGTGTGTGTGTGTGTGTGTGTAGGTCAGAGGCTGATGCTAAGTGTCTTCCTTAGTTGTTTTCCACTTTAGTTTTTGAGACAGGATGGTGCACTGTATCTGGAGTTCACTTATTGGCTCTTCTATTTAGCCAATGGGATCCTAGGATCCACATAACTCCCCTATCCTCCAACACTGGGGTTACGATTGCATCGGCTTTCCTAGGTAGTCTGTGGATCCAAACTCAGGTTCTTAGTTGCCAACTGAACAGCACAGTCCATTTTTTGAGACAAGTCTCACTAAGTTATCTGAGTTATTCATGAAGTCATTCAACAGACCACTCATGAGAGGGAGAGAGGATGGTATTCCAGTGGACCAGCCCTAAGCTCTTCTAACATACCAGTAGCCCTCACCCAAGGGACTCCAGGGAAAGCCAGGAATCTAAGGATGCAAGGAGTATACAGGCCAGGAGGTGCCTCTTAGTTTTCTGAGAGGAGAAGGCTTCTCAGTAGAGGCAGAAGTGGAGTTCGGCACAGCTGGAATAGATGATTCTAGAAAGTGGGGACCCAGGCTCTTGGCTCACGGGTTTATGGAGACCAGGGGTAAGTTGATCCTGAGATTTGAGGGATCTAGCATAGGACAGCAGGATGCAGAAGATGTCATGAGTGCAGGGATGGTGAGGTCTGCAGATTCTTGAAAGTAGCTTCCTATAGCGGATGTAGACAAGAAATCAGCCCACACAGCCAGGGATTTTTTTCCCCAGGGCATTCTTGGACCACTTCACCAGCATCTCCACTGAGAACTCTAAGGTCAGAGACAAGAGATCGTGAGGCCATATGGAATCATAATTGGGACCAGAAATCACGTAAATTACATCCTAGCTCTAACAGTTATCACCTATGGACTTTTAGAAGATACCAGCAATCATCTGGTCCAGTTCCCCAGCACGATATCTAGAAGGGGAATGTATCCCCTCCAAGCCTGGTTGCCTCAAACCTTTCTTCTCTTTCCCCTACTTTGAGCTCTGTCTATGCCAGAGGCACCTAGCCTCTACACCCATGTGCCAGCAGAAGAGAAGCCATTCATTTCATACAGAGTCATTGAATGCAGGGAACCTGGTGTCCAAACAGTAGAGGAATGGAGAGGCTCTAGGAAATGGAAAGGACCAGGGAGGAAGCTGCCACCCAGGCTGATGGGAGCAAAGGAGGAGCAGGCACTGTGTGGAGTCACCGCTGGAGGACTGCAATGGCAACCTAGGGGATTTTCTTGCCTTATTTCTCAATGGCAGTTTTGGCAGGAACTTCCCACACTGAGGGCTCACTTCCCTCTCTCAGCTGTAACTCTGCAGGTGGAACTGGCTGGAAAGTCCACTGCTTCCCCTGCAGGGTTACTGGAGAAACTAAGGCCTGTGTCACTGCCCCTCTGCCCAAGGAGAGAGCAGGGTCTGATGGACTCTAGCACTAGAAACTCAAGGATATGGCAGAGGACAAGGAATCAGCCCTCTGAGCAACACCCTGGAAATCCAGGAAACTGAAATCTCTACCCTATGTCTGAAGTCCAACACCAGCCACTCAGTGTTTGTTTGTTTGTTTGTTTGTTTGTTTTCTTTTAAAAAGGGGTCTTGCTGTATAACCCAGGCTGGTTTTGAACTCTCCACTCTTCTGCCTCAGCTTCCCAAATGGTAGGATCATAAGTGTGCATCACCACACCTACTCCACTCAGTCTTGAGGTCACCTTTCTGCCATTCACAGGACCCACAGATCTTTACCAAGACTCTACAGTGCCAGACACTGCATTATTATGTTAGTGTTACTTGACTCCAATCCTGTAAGGTGAATACTATTATATAAATGACTCCACTTTGCACATAGGAAAATTGAGGCCCTATATAGTCCAGTTACACTAGGATGGAGCTGAGCAGTTTTATATTTCTTCTCTTATAGCCCTAAGGCACAAGCATGGAGAGAGTCCTTGGTATTACCTATGTCAACATCTATGATTTCAAGTGTTTGAGAATGACCTCAAGGATCAGGAATTTTCCATCTTAGCATCACTGAAGCAGAATTTGAGTCCTGCCCAAGTTAAGGCTGGTGATGGGAGAGAGTCACACATTTTGAAGCTTAAATGAAGAGAACTGGGCTGAGGTCTTGGCCATCAGGAAGGCATAGGGGACAGTCAAGCTCTGGGGTCGGGCTACTTGATCCCTTTCTATAGTCACATAACCTTAAGCTAACTGCTTTACCTCTTAAGCTGTAAGAAGAGATGCCCAATGCAGACCTTGAAGGACTCTGGTATGGCATATAAAAGTCTAGATAGTCCTGGAGCATCATAGACAATAATAATGACCGTGGCCCATAAAAGTGAGGCATGACTCAAGACTTCCTGGTAGGTCCTAAAGCCCAAATTGGTGGGAGGACAAGAAGGGTGATCCCAAGGGGCTAGGGGAGCCATGAGTACATGTGTCAGGGTGACATGAAGATCAGGCCATAGTGACTGGAGGACTGGCTCAGGGGTGTGTGTGAATGACTTTTCTGCTCCTTCCTAAGAGTGTGACTAGGCACTCATGACTATCTTTTGTGCAAGGAGTGTTGAGGAGATTAAATGTAATCACCTTTCAGAGGACTTGGTATGTACCCGAGACAAGTTTACCAAACACCAGGGATTATGACAATTTAATACCTGTGGTCACTATGGTTTCTGTGAGGGCTACTCCAGACACCAATCCCTGGAGTGATTCTTGGCTCTCAGCAAACTCATGCACATCACTGACTAGGATTGGGGTGTGGCCAGGGCCTCATGACCTTTGGCCTTTTTAACTGGTTCCACCTTCTTTACTGGGTCAATCAGGATATGGGTCAGGACACCCAGTGGGGTGGCTTTGGCTCCTTCTGTCTTGTCTCAGCTCCATTGTCAATCTGCAAAGACTGTCCCTGAGCCCCCAGCTAAAGTAAGCCTCCAGATCCCATCACATGGCTCCTTGACTTCAGGGCACTTATCTGGACTTGTAATTAGCTTATTGGCTTGTTAAAGTTATTGGTTTATTGTCTGATTTTCAGCACCTGGGGAAAGTGCCTTGCTTTGGTGTTCTTGGGTGTATCTTAGAGAAGTCTGCTTGGTGCTTATCACTAATGGGCACTAACAAGTGCTTGCTGAATGAACACATGGTAAACAGAGGCAAAGGTTCACATTGGAGGGAGATACAAGAACAGCAGATGGGAGTGCAGATAGCCTGGGTCCCAGGCCCAGCTTTGCCTTCATTAGCTGTGGGACTTGGAGCCTTAGTCCCTCCAATGATATCATTAGGTCTTTGGGAATATGGGTTTCAGGACCTTCCAGGCTCCGATATTCTGTGCCTCTGAGGAGCCCCTGCCAGACTGTAACTCTAGGAAGCCTTGTTGGCCACCAAGAAGCAGGAAGTTGCCATGACAACTACAAACATATTTATTTAAAAATATTTTCTCCGAATGTTTGTGTCTGGGCCATGAGTGACTAAGCCCAGAGAATTCTCTTTTCCCTTGGGGCAGCCTCCTATAGCATATGACTTCACACACACACACACACACACACACACATGCACATGCATATACATACATACACACGCAGAGAAGCATATATATGCTCATACAGATTCACACTCATTCCTACAGTTCTGACAGACACTTGCTTGCATATGTTCATATCTTATCACTCAAGTGAACACTCACACAAAGGTACTCATACGTTTTCCCTATACACAAAGCTCATTCATACGTCTTCACACACATTCACAGACCCAAGAGCACAGAAATGCAACCACACACGTTTTCACTCCTTTGAGCCGTTATATTTATTTGTAGATACCAACAGCCCACATTGTCACAGCAACTCAGGAGCAAACACATAAACTCGCCCTGAGAACATGTTGTTGCACCTGCATGCATACACTCATGTGTATCCTTACACACAAAAAACCCACATATGTGCTCTGATATATAATCACACACATTTTCATGCCTGTCTACACATGTAGTTATGCCCACACACATGTGTACAGTGCTTATATACTCTTATGCTGCTCATGCTTGCATATGGCTACACACATGTTCACTCACATGCTCATATACAGCCTATGATACTTACTACTCATGCAGGCACATATACACCTTCACAGTCGAACACATACGCCCCTACATATATTTATTATCGCATATGCTCAGACATCCAGATACACATAAACTCACTCAGTCACACACGACTGTACACTCAGACACTCACTCTCACAATGCATGTCCTCTTCTACTGAGTTAGCCTGAGCCCCTCCCATGGGCAGCTTGCCCCTGCTCGCTTTTCCCTCTGGGTTCTATTTGCTTTTCTTAGCTATGATGAGCATATTTGGAGAGGGATCTATTTTCGCCCTATCTGGAAGCATATTTCCCCTTGGCCATGAGCTTGGGCAGATCAGTGAGGAGAGACCTAGTTGCCATGTTTTAGACTTTGAAGGCTGAGGTCACACTAGGAGGGAAACCAAACTCAGAGGCAGGAAGGCTGCCTGGGGTGGTCTGGCAGCCTCAGCTAGGGCTGCTGCCTCTGATGACCTCTTAGGTAATCCTCACAGAAGCAACTATAGCTGAAAGAGATAGCTCCAGCTTTGCTGTTTCCGTCATCCAACTTAGGTTGTTCTTGTTTTGTTTATTTGTTTGCTTGTTTTTGATAAGGCATTGTAGATCTTCTGGCCTCCCTAATTTTTTTTTTTTTTTTTTTTTGGTTTTTCAAGACAGGGTTTCTCTGTATAGCCCTGGCTGTCCTGGAACTCACTCTGTAGACCAGGCTGGCCTCGAACTCAGAAATCCACCTGCCTCTGCCTCCCAAGTGCTGGGATTAAAGGCGTGCGCCACCACTGCCCGGCCATCCCTAAATTTTTATATGATTAAAAATACAAGTTCTACTTTTCTATTTCACGATCACTTCTTTTGCCCTAACATACATGAGGACCTTCTCCTTTCAGCTTCATAACCAATGGGCTGGCTATATGCTCTACCAGTATCCTTCAGTTTCACAGATTAGAAACTGAGGCTCAGAGAGATCAAGGGACATGCATCAGCCAGGGAAGTATGGGGTCCTTCTGTCTTTCTATTCTCAGTCTCTAGCACAATACTGTCTCCAGTCTTCAGCCTGCATAGTTGCTTGGAGATAGCAGAGGACTGTGGGATTGGCTTAGTTGATGATGGTGGATTTAAACTGTCTCAAGGGTGTATGCATGGAGGATGCCTGCTGTTGCTTCCCGGTGGCTGCTGTACCCAATCAGCTTCTGGATGCCAGATATTGATCGCAGCAGTGTTGGGTGTGGAGAGGCCAACCTCAGGGAGGGTGGATTGCACAGACAGAGCCTCTGAAACCTGAGCTCCTTGTGCAACCTGCATATCATTGTCTATCGGAATAACGTCCTTTCCCATGGGACAGCCCAGGAAAGCAGAGCAGGGCAAGCATTCATGTAGCAAGCAGGGTCCTGGCTTTGTGCATCCCTTCCTACTTCCTGGCATGTTAAGATGTAGACATCCACTCGGTAAATATTGACAAAAATCAGAAGAATTTAAATGTGGACTAAAGATTTAAATATACATGTAACCAAACAAGATATTCAAATGACAGTAAGGACCTAAGAAGTTATCCAACATCACTAGAGAAATGCAAATCAAAACCATAATAAAATACCATTTCATACCCACGAGGATGTCTGTGACCCAAAGATGGAAAGTAGGGGACTGGAGAGAGAACTCATCAGGGAAACCACTTGCCATTCAAGAATTTGGATCCTTAAACACACACACACACACACACACACACACATCACAAAGCGGGTGTAGTGTGACCTGTTCATGACCCAGCACCAGAACAAGTGGGCTGCGGAGATCCCTGGGCTTCTCCAGAGACATTGCCTCAATACATTGGGTGAAGAGCAATGGAGGGAGGGAAAAAATACCCTACCGCAGACCTCCAAGTTTCAAAAACTTAGATGTGCATTCACACACATGACCACACACACACACATGCGGGGGGTGGGAGGGAGAGAGAGAGAGAGGGAGAGAGAGAGAGAGAGAGAGAGAGAGAGAGAGAGAGAGAGAATTGGCAAGGCCACGCAAGGCCACCGAGAAACTGGAGACCTTATGCATTGTGAATAGCAATTCAGAATTGGATAGCCACTGTGGAAAACAGCCTGGCAGTCCTCAGTGGTAACAGGAGTTGCCAGAAGACCTAGCTATCCCACTTCTAGAGAACTGAACACAGATGTCCACATAAAAACTTATACACAGAAATTCATAACACAACATTATTCATCACAGTATAAGAGTGTGAAACAGAGTAAAACAGCCCACATGCTCATCAACCATGATGTGAAACAGCCACACAACAATTACAAGCTCTGGCAAAATGAGCTTGAGAAAGAAGGGGAGACAGGAAGAGAAGGAAGGGGAGAAGGAAGGAAGGAGGGAGAGAAGGATGAAGAGAAAGGCCAGTTAAAGGAATCTTTATGGAGATGTCCCCTAAGAGATCTAGAATAGGGGAGGAGCCCAAGAATCAATGGGAATGTCCTTAGCTGTGACTCACTGTATTGGTATGCAGCCTGGGGAAGCTGCCTCCTGTGGCCAGGCAGGAACCTCGGTGGAGTGATAGGGACACCAGCTCTCCCACGAAACTTCAGACCCCAAATTTATCCTGTCTACAAGAAATGTAGATGGGATATGGAGCAGAAACTGAAGGAATAACCAACCAATAACCAGCCCAACTTGAGACCCATCCCATGGGCTAGCACCAATCCTGACACTATCAATGATACTGTTATGCTTGCAGACAGGAGCCTAGCCTGGCTGTCCTCTGAGAGGCTCCACCCACCACCTGACTTAGACAGATGTAGACACCCACAGTCAAACAGTGGATGGAGCTTGGGGACTCGTATGGAAGAATAGGAGGAAAGATTTTGGGCCCCAGAAGGGATAGGAACTCCCTAGGAAGACCAATAGAGTCAACTAACCTGGAACCTTAGGATTCTCAGAGACTAAACCACCAACCAAAGTACATACACGGGCTGAACCCAGGCTTCCCTGCACATACATAGCAGATGTGCAGCTTGGTCTTCATGTGGGTCCCAAACAACTGGAGCAGGGGCTGTCCCAAAAGCTGTTGCCTGTACATGGAATATGTTCTAGCTGGGCTGCCTTTCTGGCCTCAGTGAGAGAGGATGCATCTAGCTTCATGAAGACGTGATGTGCCAGGGTGGGGGGATATCCAGGGGCCCCCACCCACTCAGAGGAGAAGGGGAGGGTAGATGGGGGAGAGATTGTGTGAGGGGATGACCGGGTGGGGGGTCAGTGAATGGGATGTAAAGTGAATAAGTAAAAATAATAACAATAATAAGAGAGAGAGGGAGAGAGAGAAAGAGAGAGAGAGAGAGAGAGAGAGAGAGGAGAGAGAAATAAAGAAAGGAAGGAAGGAAGGAAGGAAGGAAGGAAGGAAGGAAGGAAGGAAAGAGAGAGAGAGAGAGAAAGAAAGAAAGAAAGAAAGAAAGAAAGAAAGAAAGAAAGGAAGGAAGGAAGGAAGAAAGAAAGAAAGAAAGAAAGAAAGAAAGAATCCTTATGGGCCCTGCCTGTTAGCACACCCCTTTAATCCTGGAACTTGTAAGGCAGAGGCAGGAGATCTCTGAGTTTGAGGCCAGCCTGATTTACATAGTGAGTTCCACACCACCCAGGGCTATATACTAAGATCCTGTTTCAAAAAAATTTTTTATGGGAATAGAAGACAGAGGTCTAAAAATATTAAATGTTTTTCAGCAACCAAGGGAGGAAATAGTGTCAACCCTGTGGATGTCAATGTGACAAAGTGATGGTAATCACTTGTGTTTGTCGTGCACATTCATTGTAAGTGCCTGGTAATATAGATGTGTCTATACGAATCATCTTATGTAATTCTTACCATAATCCTCATGGAAGGTTTTACTATCACTCCATTTTGTAGACCATGAAACACTGACAAGAGAGGCGAAAAGACTTGCCCAAGGAGCGTTGGAGCTTGGATCAGTATATCTTCAAAGTTCACGAGAATGGTTCTATGTGACCTGGTGGCCGTCATACCCATAATGGGAGCCAAAAGACAGGAATGCAAATTGCTGCTACTGCTGTCAGGGCCTGGGGCAAGGGAAACCTGGTTCCTGTCTTTGGGTTATTTCAAAGCATACACCTAAGTTGGTAGAGAGCTTGACCAGTATACATAAAAGACAGGTCCAATGCTCAGCGTGGCCTGAATCAGGAGTGCTGGGCACCTTGGGGGAGCGTGGCATGAACCAGGAGCACTGGGCACCTGAAGGAGCTTTTGTGAAACTGGTCTGGAAGCCTGTGGGGCTACTTTCCAGCCAGACTGTGGTTTTAAGGGACGGGAAATGTAGCACATGCTTAGACGAGGGGTGGCCTAAACCCTCAACTGGCTCTGAGCCAAATTCCTTGGGGTTATGGATACACAAGGGCAGCCTCATGTGACCCTTTTATGTGTGTAGCCTTGGAGCCAAGTTCCAGGGACAGTTCCTTTCCACCCACCCCATGAGAAACCCTCTGTCAGATCCAGGCCAGTGATGAGTGGGCCAGGGACATTTCCTCACCAGGGACTTTTTGAATTCCTAAGAAGTGGCTTGAAGGAAATGATAAAGGGAACCTCTGATGCCTTGCAGCTAGGATTCAATTTCATCTCTGCCACCCCTTAGAGCCTCAGTTTCTCTATCTGTGAAATGGAAATAATTATATTTTGTAATTAGCCCACCTTAAAAGATGGGAGGACTAGTTGAGGTGAAATGCAGAACCTGGGTCCTGGATAACGATCCAGAATCAAAGAAGCAAAAACTGACACCTACATTAGGACATATTTTGTATATTTTTTCTTTTTTTGTCTTATATATAGCCCAGGCTGGGATTGGACTTGGATCCTGTCTTGGCTTCCCTATGTGCTGAGACTGAAGATGTATACTAGTGTTTCATGAGTTTGCAGGCACACACACCCAATCCCACGTCCACACATGCTCATCTAAGAACTCCCTCATACTTCATGCTCTCCAGCTTTCACATTCACAGACATAAATTCACAAGCATGCTTACTCACATGTGTGTACATATGTATCTACACATACTATCTCAAAGCAGACTCTGGCAAGCAGACCAAGCAAATCCACACTGACCCATTTATGAACTCATGTGACTGATTTTTACCCTCCTGATATTTGTACCCCCATGTGTGTAACCCTGGCTGCTCTAGGTGTCCTGGAACTTACTCTGTAGACCAGGTTGGCCTCGAACTCAGAGATCAGCCTGCCCCTGTCTCCAGAGTGCTGGGATTAAAGGCATGCACCACCATGCCCAGCTCAAAGATTTATTTACTTATGTATATGGTAGGTACTTTGTCTGCAGGCACATTGCACATCAGAATATGAGCTGTTATATGTGTGCTGGGAATTGAACTCACGACCTTTGGAGGGGCAGTGAGTGTTCTTAACCAATGAACCATCTCTCCAGCTCTGGTGGTGTTTTTTGAGACGGGGTCTCACTCTACAGCTCAGGCTACTTCAAACTCACACTGACTCCCCCTGCCTTATCCCCTGATTGCTGTGGTTACAAATGTGCGTCACCAAGTCCTTAATTTGTATTCATTCACACGCTCGTGTTCATGGACTTGCTGTTCTCAGGACTGCCAGCTCAACACTGGCCACAGGCTGCTGGGTACAAGAATTCTGCATCAAGAGTAGCCACAGCCAACTAGTAGGTCCACCCACAGGCTCAGCAAGCTCCCTCTTCTGGGCTTCACTGACTGTTTTCTCTGCCCTACATGTCTCTCTGTTTGATTACCCCTTCTTATCCTTCACAAACATCCCCTGAAGGGAATCTTCTTTGATGCTTCAGCCAGAAAGATCTCTCCACCCACCCCATCCCTATGTTCCTCTTGCATGTTTTTGGTACCTCAATCTGTCTGCTCTCACTGGGGGTTCTTCCCAAGAGAGACCCTGAGGCCTGAGAGGGGAGTAATAGTGGCTCATTCTCTCTTTGTGCTCCTTCCAATGCCCAGCTCAGAGCTTTGGATCTGGAATGAGCCATATTGATATGGTGGGTATTACAGGCTTCTCTGCACAAATCAATGCTCAGAGAAGCCAGGCTAAACCAGGGTCTTGTCACTGCCTACCAAGCTTCTCATACCACTCCACAGAAAGACCTGTGATCCAGGAAGTGCATGCACAGTTCCTGACACAGATGTTCCCAAGGCTCTCATTTAGGCCCTGTCTCCAGGCCCTGATGTCCTGACCACTATCCTGGTAGAATGACCTATTGGAGAGTTGAACAAGCCCAGGAGCTTTCAAAGCTTGTTTCACCCACTTTGGGCAGACAGAGGCTTCAGACCACTGAGGCAGATAGATTTCCCAAGATGCCTAAAGATCTACCCTCAGGAAGTACTTTTCAGAGTTTTGTCATCACAACCAATCAGAGTAATCTAAAGTTCCAGGCCAGCCTGGACTACAGGGCAAGTAAGAGTCTTCGTTAAAGGCAAAACAAACACCACAAAAACTAATGCATATACCCCAAACCCTTCCTGAATCTTAACTGCTGAGGTGGAGTGCAGTGTTCAGAAAATATGGCCCAGTTCACATTCTGGGGTTTCCAATCATCACTCCTCAAACAAGTCCCCTAACTTTGCCAAGTCTGTTCCCTGATCTGTAAAGCAGAGGGGACAGTGGTCTTATTGGGCTGCTAGAGGGGTTCAGTGTGATCATGAAAGTACCCAGCACACGGCTTTGTAGACTCAACAACGTGGGCTGTTATGACCACAGCAGCCTTGTCATGCCCTGGGACTTTCAAGTGAGGAACAAAGTGTTGATGTTCTATTTCAAGGAGGGGGCCCTGTTGAAGGTTTTCTAAACAGTGGGAAGCCTTGGTCTGGGAGGGCCCTTGCCCAGCAAGCATGCCATCTAGTGGCTGTTAAGTGAGAACATGCCCAGTCCTGGTGCCTCCACTCAGCTGAGGTCCAGGCCTCAGCTTGCCATAGCTTTTACTCTGCCTTCCACCCACTGGCAGCCTCCCATCCTGCCCCATTGCCCTGGAAGTCTAACTGGCTCAGCACCAGCCCTGGCACCTCACACTAGTACAGTAAGAGTCCAAGATCAGCTTTCCCTGGCAGGGAGGTCACCGGGCACAGAAGCAAGCGGCAGGAAGGAACCCTCAGGAAGACAGCTTGTTGAGTGACTACCATTTAGAGTCCTGAATTCTCGGAGTCTTTTTTATTCTTTCACAATTGATTCCAATTTGGGATTTTATGATTTTTTCTTCAGATTTTATTTTTTAGTCTCCCAGTAGAATTTAAGCTACTTGTGGGCCAAATTTGTCTGCTAAAATCATTACACCCACCTTAGCAGGACAGACGATACCTATCTTTATGTCTATATTCATATCCAGATCAATATCATAGATACTGGAGCTTAAACCCAGGCCTTCACACAAGCTGGGAATTCACAGTACTACTAAGTTATAAACCCAATGCATATATCGTATCTCTTTCAAACAATCAGCACTGACCACACTCCAGTGAGTATATAGACAACATAAATATAGACTTGGTTTTTCTTCTTCTTCTTCTTCCTCCTCTTCCTCCTCCTCTTCTTCTTCTTCTGTGATGAGGTCACAAAGGTTTGGGGGTGGACCTGGGAGAACTAGGAAGTAAATGTTATTGAGGTGCATTATTTGAAATTGCCAAATAATCAATAAAATAGGTTAGATTTAAACAAACAAACAAACAAACAAACAAACAAACAAACAGCACACAGGGGTTCCCCAGTTGGTGAGCAGCAGCAGGAGGGTTTTAGGAGAAGTCTGTCTCATGGTCAAATTTCACATTCTGAGTCTCAACACTCAACAGAACTCATTTCGCCTAAGATAAAGACACAGAGGCTTCGAGCCACACAGTCCATGATCAGCAGTGCTAGCAACAATGATGCGGCAGGAGGCATTCACGAGAGCTTAGCAGTGTTCTCTGTCAGGACATAGGATACAAATCCCAATGTGCTGACTCCTGCCTTCTTGAAGCTCCAGCTGGTTCAGTAGAGGTAGATACTTCATTGTGATACAGGCTCTATGAAGAGCTAGACAAGAGTCCAAAGTGCTGTAAGGTACTCTCATAGCCAGCTTGAGCTGTTGTAACAAAACACTATAACAACAAATTTATTTCTCCAATCCTGAATCCTAGACCAGGGTGACAGCCAGTTTGGTTCTTGTGAGGGACCTTCCTGGTTTGTAGATGGTCACCTTCTTGCTATATCCACTCACAGTAAACGAGAAGTCATCTCTCCCAAATATTTTTTTTTGAGGTACTAAGGGTCAAAACCATGTGCTTGCACATGGTTAGCAAACACTGCATCTCTAAGATATATCACCAGCCCTCAGATACCATCTTTATATGGCCACTGACCCACCACACCAGCCTTCAAATATCTTCTTATTACAGTCACTGACTCACTGTAACCAGCCCTCAAATATTTGGGCAATGGCCCCACCATAAAGGCTATATATTTATCCTAATTACTTCCCAAGTACTCTCCTGAGTGTATCTATATGTGTGTACTATCACATTTAGGACTGTCACTATATACATTTTGAGAAAACACATTTAGTCCATAGCAAGTACAGTTTGTGGGTAGTTAGGGGTCAGGATGGGGGTCCTGGAAAGGCAAAGAGTACTGTCAAGGAAGAGATTTGGGCAGAGACTGTGATAGAAACAAAGAAACACCTGACAGGGCCTCTTTGAGAACCACTAAGGGGTCCGGGTTTTTCAATTGTTTGTTTGAGACAGAATCCCACTATGTCATTCTGGTTGGTTTGGATGTATGCTATGTAGACCAGGCTAGCCTCAAACTCAGAGATACAGCTGCGTCCTGAGTGCTGGAATGAAGGGATCCAAATGTGAGTGTCTAAACTGTACTGATAGAGCACGGAAGGCGGAAGAGCTTAGAAAACGGTGATGGTGTATGTTGGGGACTTTGGGAAAAAAAGTATAAAGTACTTCCCATCTGTCCTTTGACCCTGATTTGTTCTGCCCAGGCCCATGATGTGCAGATTTGAACAAGGCACTTTACACATCCAAGGCTTATTTTTCTCCTCTCTGACAACCAGGCTCAAGTATCAGAACTTTGGGAAGGTTTCTACAAAACTACATACATGAAAATGCTTTCAGTCTTCAGTTCTTCCCTTGCAAAATGGGGAGAAGTCCTACCAGCCCAGTTGGTAGAAGGGTTCTGTAACTACATTTGTGTGAGAGCCAATGGCAAGAGTCTAACTGATGAGTCTCTTCTGAGCACTTTGTCCTGATACTACTGCTTGTTTGTTTTGTTTTGAAACATGACTGTTAGTAATCTGTCTAAACTCCATCTCCACAGTCACCTGGCAATAGCCAGGTATGCTCCTCCCCACAGTTACCTGGCAACAGCCAGGTAGGCCTGCCCACTATAAAAAAGGGGCTGCTTCCCCCCTCCTCTCTCTCTTGCTCCTCTCTTGTTCCCTTGGCCCCATGTCTGCAGGCTCCCCTCTCCTTTCCCCCTTCCCTTCCCCCTCTCTCCACGTGGTCATGGCCGGCCTCTACTCCTCTATCTCTCTGTTCTCTCTTTTCTTGCTCTCTTCCCTCTGCCCCAAATAACTCCAATAACCATCTGGTCTGCTGTTATCTGTTCCAAGCTGCACTCGATAAATCCTTTCAATGGCCTTGTGCATCCTAGGCTGGCTTCAAACTCATTATGCCTAAAGATAACCTTACACTTCTGATTCTTCAGCAGAGTGTTGGATTTCAGGCACACACACCAGAGCAGGTGTATGTGTGCTGGGACTGAACCTAGAGTTTCTTGAGTGTTAGGTAAGCACACTCTGGACCCCCAGCCTCTGATTCTATCATCCAATACCACAATACTTGATTTATTTGCAAGACAGACATATTCATAAAAGGAAACAACTTTCATTAAAAAAAAAAAAGGCAAGAAGAGGGCTGGGGCTGTAATGTCTGTGGTAGAGCACTTGCCTTACTTTAATGAAGCTCTAGGTTCAATCCCCAGTACTGGGAAGCTGGGCAGGGAGGAGCTTACCATGGAAACCTGCCAATCTGAGTTTGACCACAGGACCCATGCAAAGGTGAAAAGAGAGAATTGACTCCTGAGAGTTCACTGATACACACCGACACACAACTACACTGCAAAAATAAATATTTAATTAGAAAAACAAAACACAACAACAAAGAAGATGGCAGCTTGTCACTTGGGAGCTGGAGACAAGAGGCTCAGGAGTTCAAGGCCATCCTAGACTCTCTAAGTAAAATTCCAGGCCAGCCTTGGCTACACAGAAAGACCTTATTTCAAAATAATAGCTGGAATTCCTGCACTTGTGAGTCAGAGGCCGGCAGATCACTGAGTTTGAGGCAAGCCTGATTTACACATCGAGTTCCAGGCTAGCCAGGGCTACATAACCAAAAATCATCAGCTGGGCCTGGGAGTGCGCCCCAGTTATTCTAGTGTTCCAGAGGCTGCTAGTTCTAGGCCAACATGAACTACACACTCTCAAAACAACAAAAGCAACAAAACCAAAAAGGAACAAACAAACAAACAAAACACCAAACCCAAACAAAACCAAGAAGCCACTTAGCTTCATAAGTTGTTTGGATACGCAGTTTCTTGTGCTCCGCCTCTGTAGTCAAAGTCCCCAATCAGGAGCGAGCCAGTCAGTGACGTCATTTTTCAGCGACGAAGCGGGCGCGGGCTGCGTTTCCTCCTCTGAGCCGTGGCTCTGAGGCTATGGGCAGCCAGGAGGTGCTGGGCCAGGCTGCCCGGCTGGCCTCCTCGGGTCTCCTGCTGCAGGTACTCTGCTGCGCCCGCTCCAGCGCGTGATGCCGCGGCCAAGCCTCATGGGGGAGGCTACTCTGGGTCCCCCGCACTGCACGGGCTTCCACGGGTTCACGGCGGCGGGGAGGGGCGCCGGGTCCAGGAGTTGGGAGACTGCGATCCCTGTCTTGGCTGATGACTACAAACATGTCATTTTCTTTCTGAGTATTGTATTTCCGTGTGGTAATAGGAGGCAAGTGGTAGAGACGGAGACTACTTCAATCTGATATTTTAAGGGGTTCATTTCTTGAGTATTCCACTCTTGATCCTCAAAACACCGTTCTTCAGCTCTCATTGAGTTTAGAGAGACCATATGGCACAGCTAAGAACAGGGATCTAGGTTCAAGCATTGCTTGCTGTGTGACTTAGGACAAGTTACTTCAGCCCCTGAGCCTTTTTAGCTCCTTCTTGGCAAAAATGAATGTTAATAGTATCTAATTCAGAAAGCAATTTGCAAGGATTGTTTGGGATCATTTGAATAAGCGCACTTAGCACAGTACCTGTATCCTAGTGTGCACTTAATAAACTTCGTCCGCTATGTTTCCTTGGGCAGACTACTTTTTGGCTTTTTATTTTTTTTTCTTTTGCAGATGACACTTGCCAGTTCATTTACATGGTCTAGAATCCACCTTTACCATTATGCTACAGAGACACAAAAGAGGTTAGAGAGAATCAAGCTGAATTAAATTCAGGTTAGATGGCTGCTTTTTAAGATAAGAATTACTTGGGTTAGGTGTAGTGACACAAGTCTTTCATCCCAACACTCGAGATGGAGTCCTCTGTGAGTTCCAATCTGAGCTTCAGTTCAGATAGGGCTACATACTTAGACCCTGTCTCCAAAAAGGTTATAATCACTTGAGTTTTTTTTCTCAGCATCAGTTTAGTCTTGTCTTGTCTTGTCCTTCCTTCCTTCCTTCCTTCCTTCCTTCCTTCCTTCCTTCTTCATCTTTGTCTTTTTTTTTCTTCTTAAAGACAAGATCTCTTTATGCCTCCCTGGTTGTCCTGTAACTCACCAGGCTGGCTTTGAACTCAGATCTGCCTTGCCTCTGCCTATTGGCCTGCACCACCAGTCCTGGCTTTTGATTATTTATTTATTTATTTATTTATTTATTTAGAAAAGAGATTGCCATGTAGCCCAAGCAGGCCTTAAATTCTTGGTACTCTTGCTGCAGTTTACAAATTGCTGGGGTAACAAGCACATACCACCACCCTGGCAGCTTCTTAATTTTGAATGAGAACAGTAATGCAGCTTTACAGGGTGATTAGGAAGATTATATGAGATAATTTCTGTTATGTCCTGGCACACTATACAAGGTGCTTAGTAAATGTTAGCTACTTTTATTAGCATAAGAAGTTTGTAAATGGCAGAGTAGGGATAAAATAAACTACATATAAAGGATATAAAAAAGTTCCTTGCACACAGTACTTGCATCATCAATGTTGGCCACTCTTCCTTTAACTTCGTCTGTCTAGTTCTTTGTTTTTCTGTTTCACGGTATAGGTAAGTTCAATGTGTTATACATAGTGGTTTTTTTTTAAAGATTTACTTATTTATTTTATGTATGTGAATATATGATTTCTGTCTTCAGACACTAGAAGAGGGCATCGAATCCCATTATTGCTGGGAATTGAACTCAGTACCTCTGGAACAGCAGTCAGTGCTCTTAACTGTTGAGCCATCTCTCCAGCCCTATGGTGTTGATATTTTCCACCTTTGGTAACATCTTACTACCCAGACTGGTGTTGTAAGACAAACGGGTTATAGCAGAAGACACACTGGAGTAGGGAATCTGTGTAAAGCTAAGCTGGCCCATTCGTTTGTTGTTTGGTATTAGGCAAGACTGCTTCATTCTGAGTTCTCTTTCTAGTGAGTTTGCCTGCTTGTCATTTGCTGTTGCAGTTTGAAGCTAGGTCTCCACAGCTCCTAAGCCAGTGCTTTATCACTGAGCTATATAGTCTCAGCCCTGGTTGTCTTTTGTTGTTTTGTTCTTGAGACGGGGTCTCACCATGTAGCCCTGGCTGTACTAGAATTCTCAAATTCAAAGAAGTTTGCCCACATTTGCCTTGTGGATGGATGCTGGGATTAAAGGCTTGTACCACGTGATTAGCCCGCTTGGTTGTTTTTAAGGGTCAAATAATTAACAGATGTAAAAGCTTTTATAGATGTAAAGTTTTTTTGTGAAAGCAAAAGAGGCTATGTTGTTAATAAGGGTCTACTAGGTGGACTTAGAACACTGGGAAGCCTAGGAACCTTTATCAGCCCACACCTTTATTCAAACCAACTAGAAGATACTGACATAACCTGAGACCAGAAGTGTGTTGGACAATACTAACTTCTCTTTTTTTTAAAGATTTATTTATTTTTTAAATTTATTTTATGTATATGAGTATACTGTCACTGTTCTCAGACACTCCAGAAGAGGTCATTGGATCCCATTAAAGATGGTTGTGAGGCACCATGTGGTTCCTGGGAATTGAACTCAAGACCTCTGGAAGAGCAGTCAGTGCTCTTAACTGCTGAGCCATCTCTCCAGCCCCAATAATAACTTCTTACATGTACAATTTGCTTTTTGTTTTGTTTTTTTTCCCTGAGAGAGGGTTTCTCTGTGTATCCCTGGCTGTCCTAGAACTTGCTCTATATACCAAGCTGGCCTCAAACTCAATGATCTGCCTGTCTCTGCCTCGTGAGTCCTGGGCTTAAAGGCATGTGCCACAACCGCCTGGCTAAATGTATAATTTGCAATCTGCAAATATTATTGTACAAAATGATGGGCTTTATAATTGTGTGTGTGTGTGTGTGGATTTTAAAAAATAATCATAAAATGTAGACTCCTTGAGTGTTTTAGTTCGGTTTTATATACTTCCTTAAGTTATAATGCTGATACTTAAGGTAGCTTTGCAGCCACATTTTATTATGTAATTTGTCTGAGCTAGCCACAATGTAAGTTTTATTGCCTTTAATTTTTACATTTAAAAAATGTTTTCACTTCTATAATCTTATTTTAGCCTTGTAATCAACCTTATAATATCTTTAGCCTCATTTGACAGAGAGAATTGAAGCTTGATAGAATTAGAAGATGCTCCATGCATTTAAGAGCTAAGTAATGGGTGGAAATCCAGCTGAGTACTTTCCCTGATAAGACTATGAACTGGCTTCCAGCCACCAACACTGAGTGTGGAATTTGGCGTGTATATATGAACCTACATGATTCTAAAAGGCTACAGGGCTTTCATCAGATAGAGAAGATCACCTCAGACTCCATGAACATGGTGATAGTCTTGGCACTGGAGACCTGGCCACTCTGTGACACTTTAGGAATAGTGTTAATGGCCTGGAGATTTTCAGAACATGGCAGTCTCTAGTCTATGCTGATCGAATCTTCCAGATGGCAGGTGTGTGTGTATGGGTAACCATGAGTGTACTCAACACAAAGAGTTGATCTGTCATTTGTGGCTAGGGAGAGAACATGAGTGAGACTTGCATCCTATTCTGCAGTGCCACTCGGGAGCCCTGTTTAACTGAAGCTTCTAGTTCTCCTGTGTCTCATGGAAAGGTCTCTTTGTTTAGGTGGTTTTCTTTAATGAACAGATTTGAAAGTCTCAAGGTGTGTCCTTGTTAGATGACAGTAGCTGGACTCCGTTTTCCCACTCCCATTTTACATTATCTTATTACTACATTGTTATTTAAATGATGCATCAACTCTGGGAAGCGGCAAGTGTTCCGTAGACAGTGTTTCCTGTGTAAGCAAAACAGTCAGATTCCACGGAGATTAAAATGTCCTTAGAATCCCTAAATATCACCAGTCAGAGAAGAAAGACACCAGGTCTCAGATTCCCTGTGAGCCTGCTATACTCTGTAAGTTCTAGTTTTAGTGTGTACAGTTTCTAGTGGGATTTTGGGAGTGTCCATATGTTTGACTTTGTCCTCCAAAAATGTGTTGGGCTGCATCCACAGCTATCTTGAGACTCAAGTGGCCCATGGCTCATAGGTTGGGTATATCTGGAGAAAGTTTTAGCTAGGGTCCTGACAGTGTGAACCACTATCACCGTTCTCTCTCCATCCCCTTGACTCTGAGCCTGAAGATACAATCTGCCAAAGCTTCTCACCTCTGTAAATAAGGGCGATTCCCAGATATTTTCCTGGGTTGTTTGCCCACTGCTCAGGATGGTGAGAGACTCTAAGGAATTAGAGTTCACAGAAAGCAAGAATGTCGAGGTTAGCATCTTAGAGAAGATTCTTCATAGCCAAGCATCTGGGTCATCATCACATCACATCTGGAAGGACAGCTACACAGTCTTCATAGTCAAGTCAACACTCCAGACATAACTCAAATGTATTTTCTTACAGGTCTTGTTTCGATTAATCACCTTTGTCTTGAATGCATTTATTCTTCGCTTCCTGTCAAAGGAGATTGTGGGCATAGTGAATGTCAGGTAAGAGGAACGGACCCTGGACTCCACTGCCCCCGTCATCAGTCATGAGGTTTTTCAGATTATTTCCATGTGCCCACTCAGATTTTAGAGTCATATGCCTTTCCTAGGAGCAGAGTGTTTCAGCAGTGGGCTGAGGAGTGCAGGGCGGGGGATGAGCAGGCACTGCTGTGCTTAATGGACCCATGCAGTGTTTTCCATTAGCAGCCTCCAAAAGCACATTTCCCCCCTAGTGTTCCAGTTTTTCTGCTCTTAGGGCCAAGGAAGAGTGGGAGTAATTCATGGCAAACCTTGTCTCAGGTATAATCCTGTGTTCTTGTCCTGCTGACACAACACAGAAAGCAGGCACTGTGCAGTTCGTGAGGATGTGTCTCAAAATTGCAGGGCTGGGGACAGCCAGCCGCCTTCACTTCTGCCTCAGTAATTTTGTAGTTGAGCTTGTAACTGGAATCAGAGCTTGCATCTTTGTGATGAGTTCTGTGGAAAATGAACTTGTTTTATCTTGCAAAACTCAGCTTGTTTCTTCTGTGTTCTAGGACACCCACACTTATTTTGTCTTTACAAGTGACACATACACAAAATGTATGAAATGATGTCCTTAGAATAGCTCGGCTTCTCAGGCGTTTCTTTAGAGCCTGAATAACAAAGACAGCATGTTCTAGACAGAATCTCATGCCTCCTATTTACCAACCGAATGCTCATGGTGCTTTTCAGGGTTTAATGGCAGTTCTCAAACTTGGGACTGGCAACACAGCCACCTGGAGCTTTGTACTAGGTAGGGTTCACGATCTCTGAGGCAGTGGTGAGACAGGGAGGAACCACTGAGACGTACTATTTAAAAAGTAGGAAGACAGAGGGAGCAGATCCTCCCCATGCATTCTTCCCCAGCTTGCCAGGTGCCTGTCATGACAGCTTTTGCAGTCTTCCCCCACAGTAAGGAGTGGCTTTGTCTCCTCCTCTGCTATGCTGGATGGGCTACTGGGGAATAGGTACACTTGGACCACATCGTCAGGCTGCTGGCTGTAGAGGCTAGGAAGTGTCAGCTGCTTTTCTCTAGGTGCAGGAAGACTGGCTCAGATGCTGGCCACCTGCAAGGTACTCAGGCAAGTCTTCCTAATGGGGGTTGCAGCAACCTCTGTAATGGCTGCCTGACATGCCGTTTGTCCTGAAAGTCTTTTGGCTAAGACCACTGTGTGATAGAAGCTCTACTTCTCTCAGAGACTCCAGTGTCTCCAGGAGGTCTCCTTATGTGGGGCGCTAAGCTGTTTTTTTTTTTCTCCATACAATTAGGATCACGCCTCTGCCCTCAGCTGTAAAGCTGCAGACTCTGGTCTCTGCAGCACTTGCTATCTCATACTTGCCAAGTCAAGTGTGCCTGGCTTGGTTCCAACTCTGACTTTCATGTGGCTCAGACTGATGGGGCTCTCATGAGAGACACTGCCCTCTACATCCCCACCAGCAGTTTCTGAGTTTGTTTTTTCCTGAAGTGCTGGAGATGCAAGGCAAGTGCTGTACCACTGAGCTATATCATTAGTCTCCTTTGTACTTTTTTGTTTTGTTTTGTTTTGTTTTGTTTCCATTCAGGTTTTCTCTGTGCAGCCCTTGCTGTCCTGGAACTCACTCTGTAGACCAGGCTGGCCTTGAATTCTGCCTCTGCCTCTGCCTCCCAAGTGCTGGGATTAAAGGCGTGTGCCACCACTGCCCGGCTCTTTTGTACTTTTTAATTTTGAGATAGGGTTGCACTGAGATGCAGGTTGGCCTTGAACTCATTGTATAGCCCACCAGGCCTTGAACTTCTGGTCTTCCTGCCTCAGCCTTCCAAGTAGTTAGAATCACAGGTCTTTGCCACCAGGCTCACCACAAGTGGCTTATAACCAATAACTAATTCCTGTTGCAAGGAAAATCTCAAATATTCTTTCAGTAAAAAAACATAAAAGCTTGGAGGACTTACCAGTTTCTACATTTGCTTTGTAGACTAACACTGCTTTACTCAACTACTACCTTCCTGGCCAGGGAGGCCTTCCGAAGAGCTTGTCTGAGTGGGGGTGCCCAGCGGGACTGGAGTCAGACCCTCAACCTTCTGTGGCTAACGTGAGTTGTACTTTCAGCAAACGACATGTGCCAAGAGTGTGGTAGTGAAATGACAGTACCTGCCTACAGCTAGTCGTCTCCAGACTGGCTTTGTAGTGGGTTCAGGGGCTAATTTTAGTAGCAGAAAGGGGAGAATGTCTGGGTTGGAGATGCTGCTTAGCCGTTTCTCTCCGTAGCCAGGAGGGTTCTGGCTGGGGTTCCTGGACTAGGCTTCTGGCCTGCTGCTGCACTGTTTTTATTCTCATCTTTATGTCCTGTAGTTTCCCTGGGGCCTTTAACAACTACTTCATATTTTTTAAAAAGTCTGTAAGGCTTTCTTTACACCTTTCTTTAATTCTTTAGAATGTTATTATAGACCAAGTATGTCAGCTGAGAATTAAAATGATTTTCTCGGCTGGATCCCTGCAGCGAGGCTGGTGGTCTTTCCCAATGCCACCCTTGCGTAACTCTATTGCCTCACAGAGATGCCTGTCAGAAGGGCTGGCAAGTGTCCATTTTATTAGCAAGATGACCGTGCCGTGTGCTATACACATGAAATGAGCACTGTGCTGGGGACTATTGGTTATGTGGGGTGCAAGACACTGTATAATGTCTGACAGTCATTCCAAGCATAGGCAAGAGGTTTTTTGATTTTGTTTTTTCCTGGAAAGTTTTCTTATTGACTTAGTCTAAACCAGTGGATGTAATGTAGGCTTTGGAGTCAGATCATGAGTGGGTCTTGTTTCTGATCTTGGCCACTTGTTTATAACGTTGGCCAAGTTACCAACCCCTCTCAGCCCCAGGATCCTTCTAAGTGGGGGAAAGTGACTGAGGGTCATTGTGAAGTGTTAATGCATTCCCTAACAGATTCTTTTTTTTGGTTTTTCGAGACAGGGTTTCTCTGTGTAGCCCTGGCTGTCCTGGAACTCACTCTGTAGACCAGGCTGGCCTCGAACTCAGAAATCCACCTGCCTCTGCCTCCCAAGTGCTGGGATTAAAGGCATGCGCCACCGCCTTACTAACAGACTCTTACTGTGGTTATTATTTTATTATGACTATTGTTTTCATTCAGTAGTACTGTTTTAATGTATTTTTATACTTAAAACTTTATATGTTAAAAATCATCTGTTCTATTCTTCTAGTGTCCCCCTGGGTATATTTTGGTCCTTATGCTTGGGCTGGGTCTGGTTGCAGTTGCTTGAAGTGCCTGATCCAAATGTGGTCCCTTACTATGGAACTGGCGTGCTGCTCTTTGGTCTCTCAGCAGTCGTGGAACTTCTGGGAGAGCCTTTCTGGGTCTTGGCACAAGCACATATGTTTGTTAAGCTCAAGGTCAGTGAACCTCTTGTGACTAGGAAATGTGAGCAGTAATGGAAAGTGTGGGGTGTTGTTGTTGTTACTGATTGTTCTGGGACAGGGTCTCACCGTGTAGTTTAAGCTGGCCTGGAACTGACAGATCCACCTGCCTGTGCCTTCTGAATGCTGGGATTAACAGTATGTCCATCACTCCTGGTTGCATTGTTTGTTTATATGTTATGAGTGTGGGCATTTTGCATGTGAGTGTGTGTGTACATCATTTGGGTGCCTGGTGCCTCCAGAGACCAGAAAAGGGAGTTAGATCTCCTGGAACTGGAATTATAGACAGTTGTGAGCCACCATATATGTGCTGAGAACTGAAACCAGGTCCTCTGGAAGAGAAGCCAGTGCATTTAAGTGCTGAACCTCTTCAGCCTCCAGATGTGTGTTTTTAAAAAGCATTTCATAGGAAAGAATGATTTTTCTAGATTTGATTGTAGAGAACTAATTGGAAAAGGTAACATGATGAATTTATTATCTTAAATTTATCAGATGGGCTATGCTAAAGTTTGTTTTTGCCAATTGAGATGTGGCAGGAAACATGTATAATCCTAGTACTCCAGAGGCTGAGGCAGGAGGATAGTGTATTCAAGGCTAGTTTAGGCTCTATAACAAGATTTTATCTCAAAAAGCTAGTAGATGGCAGAGACATGGTTCAGGTAGTGACTTGCTGTACGAGAATGAGGGCTTATGTCTCTATCCCTGTACCCATATTATAAGCCATGACTGTAATTGCAGCCCTGGGGAGGCACAGACAGGAGGATCCTGGGTCTTATTGACCTGCAGTCTAACCACAATAGGAAGTTCCAGGTTTAGTGAAAGACATTTGTCTCAAAAAAGTAAGGTAGAGAGCCATAGAAGAACACACTTGACCTTGATCTCTGGGCTCCATGTGCCTACACACGTACACCTGCTGCACACACATGCACATATATGAATGCATTGAACACACACACAACCTGTGGTGGCACAGTTACCTCTACTTCTCTATACTGTAAATGAAAAACAGGTTCTGTAATAAGGAAGATAAGAGTTAGAATAAAAATTTAAGATCACTGTAAAACATTTCATATTTTTTTTGTGACCTTGTTTAGTTATAAATGATGTTGATGTTTCTTTTCCTCTTTTAAAATATACTATTTAATGCATGCTAGCATATATATATGTATATATATATACACATATATATGCACACACACACACATATTCTTAAGGTACAACATACTGAAAATGAATGAACTACCCACCTACCCATTCCAAGAAATAAACATTACTGTTGATGCTCATGCCCAGCCATCCCCATCCCCTCTGCCATGGTAACCACCATGCTGAAATTTGTGTTTGTTATGTCTTTTCATATTTACTTGTTGATAACACCGCACCTTTCATCTGTGGCAGGTACTTGCCGAGAGCATGTCGGTCATCCTCAGGAGTGTCCTGACGGCTTTTCTTGTCCTGTGGTTGCCTCACTGGGGTCTGTACATCTTTTCTTTGGCTCAGGTGAGAATTATGGCCTTACTCTTTACATCTCTGACTTCTCTCTCTGTTCCCACTAGTATGTGTTTTATGCTCACAGTACTCCTGCTGTGGGGTAGTTGGAAACTCTAGAGTCTTGGCTGGCTCACACTCCTCCAGCTGCTCTCTCTGTCCTGCTTCACACACTAGTGTCCTTAGGGACCTGGGGAGGGCCATGTGCTTTCTGATATCCAGCGTCAGAAACTCCTGTTAGATAGTCTGTGGGCAGGTCCATATCAGAATGATCTTTGATTGTCTAAGAGTCATACGGGGGAACAGGGGGAGAGACAGGGGGTGGAGTCAAAATCAAATTGTATGTGTGTTATTTTCCTTGATTTTCAATCAGTTGTTTGCAGAATAGGAGGAAACGCTGCCAAGTATATTTTAAGCTTCGATTGAAATCTCACATAATTCACAGAGAATGAGTTAGTCCAAGCACCGCATTTTCAGCTATAGCAATTTTGGCTCCATCTTATATCCTAGATACAGTCCACAGGTCTAGCTCTAATAAAGATGTTGCTGGAGTAAAAGTACTGTTTTTAAAAATGGGCATGTTGGCACACACTTTAAGATTCAGAGGCAGACTGATTTCTTTCTTTCTTTCTTTTTTTTTTTTTTTTTTTGGTTTTTTGAGACAGGGTTTCTCTGTGTAGCCCAGGCTGTCTTGGAACTCACTCTGTAGACCAGGCTGACCTCGAACTCAGAAATCCGCCTGCCTCTGCCTCCCAAGTGCTGGGATTAATGCGTGCACCACCACCGCCCAGCTTATGCCTGGGTTTCTACTGTGCAGTTTTCATCAGTGTTTGAGAAAGCTGATAAAGATGCTGCTTAGTAATGATTTACCTTACGTTCCTCCTAATGTCCTCTGAAAAAATACTGATTTTTTTTTAATGGAACACAAAATGACTAGATATAAAATTAATTAAGAATGGCAATTGCCCACAAAACCAATTTGCAAAGAGATACATAGTCTAGAGAAATTATCTAAAATGGTTGTTTTTCCATATCTTTTTAGATCTAGAACTGTAGCTTTCATCATTATCCCTGTTTTTATGCATTCTCTTGTGTAGAACAGAAGGCCCTCAGAAAGGCTCAATACGGTTGGCTCTTACTTTGGGAAAGGCACTTGGCATGGAGTGTTTCTTTCTTTTCTTTTTTCTCTTTTTGGTTTTTCTTTTCTTTTTAAGATTTATTTTTATTTATATGAGTACACTGTAGCTGTCTTCAAACACACCAGAAGAGGGCATCAAATCCCATTACAGATGGTTGTGAGCCACCATGTGGTTTCTGGGAATTGAACTCAGGACTTCTGGAAGAGCAGTCAGTGCTCGTAACCGCTGAGCCATCTCTCCAGCCCACTTTTTGTTTTTTCAAGACAGGATTTTCTGTGTAGCCCTGGCTGTCCTGGAACTCACTCTGTAAACCAGGCTGGCCTTGAACTCAGAGATCTGCCTGCCTCTGCACCACCACACCCTGCTGACACTATGCGTTTCTAATGTTAACAGTTTCTACCCATGATAGGGTCAGAGTTCAACGAAGAAAACTGAGTGCATTTGCTTCCTTCCCATGAGACTTTTACAAGCTCTACAAGACAATCATGACCAAATGTATAGAGACAGTGACACTCACAGCAGCATGTGAGGCCTGCCCAAGGCACTGAGAGTCCTCTTGTCAAACCTGTCTCTAAGGTCTTCCCTAAACTGCCCATAAAACTCGCCTTAGAGTAAACAAGGAATGCTTATTCCTGACAATAAAAGAGACAAGCCACTCAGTTAAAAACTGGGCAGAGAATTTGAACAGGCATCTCCCCAAAAAATATATAAAACAAATGGACAAAAAGCATGTGAAAAAGATTTCAGGATCAATAATTATTAGGGAAATGCAAATCAAAACCATAGTGAAGGCCTGGTTTACCAGGCCTTTAAACCCAGCACTCGGGAGGCAGAAGCAAGCAGGTGGGATTATAGGAGTTTAAGGCCAACCTGCTCACCTTGTGAGTTCTACACAGAGAAAATCTGACTAACAACAAACAGACAAACAAATAAATAAAAATAAAACCACAGTGAGGTACTGTTTCATACTTACTAGGTGGGTAATAATTTTTTTGTTGAGTATAGAATAACACCTGTAGGTAAGGTTGTAAAAAATTGAAACTAGTACATTTCTGGTCTATACATAAAATAATGCAGCTTCTGTGAAACACAGTGTGACGGTACCTCTAAAAACTAAACAGCATATGCTAGCATCTCTCTCTCTCTCTCTCTCTCTTGCTCTTAAGTATATATACCAAAGAGAATGTTCATAACACTATTCACAGTGGCCAAAAGGTAGACAGTCTTAAATGCCTATTAACTAATGACTGGATAAACAAAATTTGGTATATCTATAGAATGGAATATTATTCAGTTCTAAGAACTGCCGTGTATAGTGGCATACATGTCATCACAGCATCTGGCAGCAGAGGCAGGAAGAGCAGTGCAAGGTTGGGGTCAGCCTAGTCTACAGAGTTCCAGAACAGTCAGAGATTCAACACAGTACAAACAAAACATACTAAAGGAAAGAACTGCTCAGGCACGAAAAGCCACACATTGTATGATTCCATTAATATATAATGTCCACAATAGACAAGGCCACAGACAGCACGATCATAGTTGCTAAGTGCTGGGGGAGTTAGCTGTAATTGCTTAAAGGGTGCACTTCCTTTTGGGGTAATGAGAATGTTAAGGAATTAGGTCGTGGTGACAGGTCGACAACAATGTAAGTGTACTACAAGCCACTGAATCCTCTGATTATAATGGTAACAGTTATTATGTGACTTTCTCCTGATGGAAATAAAGGGAGGGTCCTGTGGCATGCTACTCTGCCTTCAGATTGCCACTGTTTCCCAGAACTCAGCTCAGCAGGAAGGCGAGGAGAGGTGGAGAAGCACACGTATCACAAGGACAGGGTAGCGGCTGCTGTACCTCACGCTTACACTGCTCAGTTAAGTCTTGAGGCCTGAGTGAAGAAGGCTGGTAGATGGCAAGCGGCATCTTTACACATGGCTGAGAGGAGAGCACAAAGGACACCAGGGCTACAAACACAACTCTGCCTTTTCCCTGCCATGTGCCTGCCTTTTGACAGGAGTTCCCTTGTACAGACAAGTAGAAAGAGGGGCCTGGGGCAGGCATTGCTGGTGTGTACTCTCAACCACAGCACTCAGGAGGCAGAGGCAGGTAGATCTCTGTGACTTTGAGGCCAGTCTGATTTACAGAGTGAATTCCAGGAGAGCCAAAGCTATACAGAGATACTGTGTCTTGAAAAATCAAAAGAAAAGAAAAAAGAGAAGAGAAAAGATGAGAAAAGAAAAGAGAAGAGAGGGATTTGGAGGTCCCAGTCCTGTAGCTAGGGTACACTGTCGTCCTTAGAAGGGGGCCTGTGGCAAGGGTCCCCTTTGGATACTCATTTCCAACCTTCAAACGAAAGCTAGCTGGCTACTTCTGATCAAAGGTGATTCTTTTGTCCCAGTTGGGTGGAGGGTGAGGTAGACCTTCTCACGACCCCGCCTTTTCCTTTTGGAGCTCAAGTAACTGTAACCCTGCCAATGCCCTGGGTGGGGAGGAGAGAGCCAGTAGCTCAGTTCTGCTTTGTAATCATAAATGGCACAGGTTCCACGGTTTATGGAAAACCCAGTCCTGAATGTTGGCAAATCCCTGGCTGTCTGCACAGTCCGGACACCTGGAGTCAGTTTGCTGGGTGGATATCTGATGTTGTGCCATTTGAGCTCGTGGCTGTCTGCCGCGCGTTCTCGAGGCAAGTACAGTGTTGGAGCCTGTGCAGAGGAGCCACGGTGGCGCTGGCTCTAAGCGAGTGATGGGCTGCACTTTGGAAGGTGCAGTTAATTAGGACACCCTATGTCTTGATTGACCTTGGAGATAACATTTATAGTCCTGTTGTAATCATGCCTCTCTCAAAACAGTTCAATTTCAACCCTTTGTTTTCTTGTTTCAGCTTCTTTACACAGCTGTTCTGGTGCTCTGCTATGTGATCTACTTAATAAAATTACTGCGCTCCCCAGAATCAACCAAGCAACTGGCTTTTCCTGTCTCCAAAGTAACACAACTGTTGCCCAGTATTTCAAGAAACAGAGTGAGTTATGCATTTTGTTCATAGATGATGGTTATCCTTAAGATAGGGAAACTGTAGCTGGCTTATTGTTATAATAGGAAAGATAAATTTACAGAGTGTATTTATTGAGTGCTTGCCACATACTAGGTCAGGATTTCCAAATCTTAGCACTGGTGACTTTTGCACAGGGCATGATTAACTATAGGGACTGTTTTATGCACCGTGGGTGTTTAGCATTCCTGGCTCATGATGCCAGTAGTCTTCCTCCAACCAGTGCAGCACTTAGCAACATCACCAGACACTGCCACATCTCAGAGGCTAACCTGCTCCTAATAGAGAAAAACGGTGCTAGGCCCTATAAATCCTTCTCACTCTTTGTGCTGTAGGGTTAAGGAGCTAAGGCTGAGCAGAATGTACCTGTCCAGAGTTAGAGTGGAGCGCAATTAGAAGTCCACAGGGGATCAAGTACCCATGTTCCACTCGTGTGTCTTTTCCCCTAGGCTTTTTCTTGGATTGACCTCTGGCAGAGGCAGTCCAGAATTCTGAGAATGCAGGGATAACCCCAGTGGTTGTTGTCTCTTTTTGGACTTTTTGAGACAAAGTCTTGCTATTTATCCCATACTGGCCTCAAGCTTGCAATCCTCCTGCCTCAGCCTGCTGAGTGCTGGTGTGAAAGATAAGAAAGATAATGTCTGGCTTTGTTTTGTTTTGTTTTAATCTTGGAGTAGGGCAGCATTTCACATGACTACTTTCCCATCAGCTCAAAGGAGAAAGCTGGATGCTGGCATGCAGGAGTAAAGCCTCACTCCTTCCCTCTCGGGCGGTTTGCCTTGCATCCCAGCTCTGATGGGGTCAGTGCTGCTGCCAGTCTGGAGCCAGAGACTCTCAGGGGACAGGACATCATGCAGCTGCTTCATGCTGAGCACATCTCTTTTTCTCAGCACCTGCTGCTTGTTTTTTTGTTTGTTTCTTTGTAGTAGAAAGGTATCTGCTTGACTTCTCTTTTCTGACTACTTGAGAAGGTAGCCAGATGAGTGCGAACAGAGTCTCTGAGTTCATGGAGTCCTGTTAATCATAAAGAAGGCCCAGGTAATATATGTCAGAGACCACTGTGTTCTCATTTGTTAACAAGGAGTGCTTTGTTCTCATCAGCTTGCCCTTAGAGCTTGATCGAGGACAATTTTCGCCACCATTGTGTCTCATATGTGGCATAAATGGCTAGGACTCCAAATTAGAGGCATCTCTCCCACACCAGGGTCTCCCAGTGCCCCCTGTGACCTGACCAGCTTTTCATATTGACTGGCCTCTGTTCTCTAGCATGTCTTGGAAAGGAATGTTTATTGAGTTGTTAATAGTTTCTTTACGCCGAATAAGAGTAATAAGGATCCATTGGTTATAAGGTCTTGAGAGCCTAATGAGATGGAGCCTGTACAGGCTTAGCACTGGACTGCACAGGCTTAGCACTGGACTGTACAGGCTTAACACTGGACTG
>NW_021620506.1:2169155-2196049 GCF_004785775.1 Grammomys surdaster | reverse complement strand
CACAGGCTTAACACTGGACTGTACAGGCTTAGCACTGGACTGCACAGGCTTAACACTGGACTGCACAGGCTTAACACTGGACTGCACAGGCTTAGCACTGGACTGCACAGGCTTAGCACTGGACTGTACAGGCTTAACACTGGACTGCACAGGCTTAACACTGGACTGCACAGGCTTAACACTGGACTGTACAGGCTTAACACTGGATTGCACAGGCTTAACACTGGACTGCACAGGCTTAACACTGGACTGCACAGGCTTAACACTGGACTGCACAGGCTTAACACTGGACTGGCACAAGTCAGTGTCACCATCTGAAGCAAGGGTAACACCGTTGACAGTGGTGTGAGCGCTTTACAGTTTAACCAGTAGCTCACACTTAAAGTATCTGCACCTGTATCATTGGAACAGATGCTGCAGTCCTGAAATGGCTGACTCCATGCTTGGTGTGACTCAGGTTGCAGACATCCAGGAAGGGACATTTCTAGGGTTCAGAGAGTTTCCTGCTGACTTGGGAGGCAACAGGGATAGGTCTGAAGCCTGCAGACTCTGGCTTTTTTTTTGGTTTGGTTTTGTTTGTGTGTGTATGTGTGTGTGTGTGTGTGTGTGTGTTTTCTTGTTCTTTTGCCTGGCTAGTGCTACCTCTTGGGCTCAGATAGTCTTGTCTCATCGTCCCAGGTGATTGGGACTATAAACGGCAACTACAGAGTCCTTATTTTTATTTTATTTTATTTTATTGTATTTTATTTTTGTTTGTTTGGTTTTTCGAGACAGGGTTTCTCTGTATAGCCCTGGCTGTCCTGGAACTCACTCTGTAGACCAGGCTGGCCTCGAACTCAGAAATTCACCTGCCTCTGCCTCCCAAGTGCTGGGATTAAAGTCGTGTGCCACCACTGCCCGGCCAGAGTCCTTATTTTTAAAGTGAAACTGTTGGTTTCTGCAACTCATGCGGTTCCTGTGAAGACTTCAGGAGCTCTGGGAAGCTGTTATACTTTAAAAAAGACCATTTAAGGGAAGGGTGATGGCATAGACCTGTAAGCCCAGCTACTCAAGAAGTTGAGGTAGAAGGATAAGAGTTCCCGGAGTTCCTGGGCTGTATGGGGAGTTTGGGACTGCTGGAGCAGCTGAGAGACTCTGCCCAAGTTTAAAAACAGGAAAAAAGTCGGAGGATATAGCTAATATTTGTAAGACTCTGCCATTGTTTCCATTTTACAGATGCGAGGCCTAGCACTCAGGAATTCAGTAACTTAACCCCAAACCAGACAGCTTGTTTTGGATCCACTTCCTTGTAATTGCTTTCTGTGGACCATATTAGGTAGATGTGGTTAACCAGTCTTCCAAAAGAATTATTGCCCATGCTAGTTTTTTCTTTACTTGGGAAGATTGGGAAGTTCCAGGTAGAAAAATTACTCAGGCTTGTTATTTCTGAAGGGATAAAGAGAGGAAGGGGTCTTCAGCCAGGTTCAGTGGTGTGTGCATTTAATCCCCACATTTGGGAGGCAGGTAGATCTCCGTAAGTTCAAGACCAGACTGGTCTGAATAGTGAGTCTCTGCCCCCCCAAATGACAACAAAACAGATAACAAGAGGAGAATAGTCTGTATTCAGCTCTCCCATGAGCAGCATACCTGCATGTCTCCTTGGAGCAGCTTTCTGCACCAGGCTCCTCTGTAAAACTGCTCACAGTCACTGGACCAAACATTAAGGTCTTCTAGAATTCCGTTTTTTATAGGTATTCATTTGGATTTATAATAAACTAATGGTACCTCAAATGATGACTACTTTTTATATTCTTTGGCATGTCTGAATAACTTGAAATATTTAAGTAAAGGGGCAGACTTCTACACAGCAAGCATGTGGTCAGCATGACTCCATGATGGCAGCACTGTGGTTGAAAGATCCGATACACTCAGCCAACCATGCTGCATGACTGCGTTTAGTGCCATCAGAGAGGATGATCGGGGTGGATGGACAATTCTATCTGGGCGCTTTCAGGAATGCTTCCTGAAGGAAGCTGCTTTTGAGCTAGAGCTTACCGTGGTTGGGCAGAAGTGAACTGGGAATGTGTGGTGATAAACAGAACCACAGGAAGAGAAAAGATAGGCTCAGGCCTGTTCTGTTTCCCCCTTGGGTTGAGATTGAAATCTGGGGATAATTGGGGGGATTGAGTAGACCAGACAGGGAGAGTGAGGGAAGAGTGGATGGAGGCTATGAAGGGAGGTGGACTTGGCATGTGGACTCTCGGCAAGTGGCAGTGTCTTCAGCAGAGTGCAGTGCCACCTTGTTGGGGGCAGTGAAACTTAAAGGTAGTTTGGTTTTAGAATGGAAAAAGACTTGCTATTTTTAATTTTTTAAAATTAAATTTGCTCTTCAACAACTTTGTACAGGTATTATACTTTACTGAAAAATGACCCTCTCCCAGGTTCCTGCTACCCTTGTCCACTTGCCGTTCCCTACAGACTTCTTTCTCATTTCATGACCCAAACAGCCACATTCTCAATCCCAACCCTGAATGTTTCGTCTACCCTGGGCATCTGCTCCGAGGACACTAAACGATGTGGTGAGGTTGGCTGAGTGTATCAAGTCGCTCCACACAGCAATTCAGCATGAACTCAGGCTGAAGACATGCTTGCTGTGGTGAACTCCATAGCTTCGTTTTATTTTGTGACCCACTGAGTTTAGCAGGGGCTTCTGTGTAGCCGTGGGTTTGGAGTTATCTTTGGAGCCAGGTGGGCATATGATTGCAGACAATGGTTCTCCTTCTCCCAGAATCTAACAGGGTCTAAGGTAACTCAAATTAGCCTCTAACTATGTAGCTGAGGATGTTCTTGAACTTGTGAGTCTCTTGTCCCTACTTCCTGAGTGCTGGGTTACAGGCCTAGGCTACCACACACATCTGAAGGGTTTTTTTTTTTTAATGGTGCCATGTTATAGGAGCTTCATGGTATCTTGTTTTTCTCTTATTCAGTCCCCTACCAGCTCCATCAAATAGGACTTGTTTCTCTCTTTTGAGACAGGGTCTCACTATGTAGCTGGCCTTACGCTCTTAGTCCCTCCTGCCTCGGAGTTTGAGTGCTCTTACTATAGGCATGTGTCACCATGCCTAGCTGACCTTGAATGTGAGGTAGAACTTAATCTCATTTTACAGATGACAAAATCAAGACTTAGTAAAGTTAATTATCTGCCTATGGCCCTTGAGCTAAGCAGTTTAAGCCCTAGACTTAAAGCCTGATGCAAAAGCCTACACCTACAGTGAAAGGACACACTAGACAAGCTGTAAGTGAGGCATCTCTGTGGGAAGCTCTGGCAGTATTCCAGGTACGAAGTGGTAAGGATGGTCGTGAGGTGGGTGAAAATGGGAGCCTGGGCAAGTCTGGGGCCGTCAGTGGCCTGTAAGGACTCGGGTAGGAAGAGGAAGGGGGAAGGGGAGTACAGTACGCGTGATGGAGGTGATGGGCTGTGGCCTCTGCTTCCCAGTGACTTATCAGTGTGGGAGGCACACAGCTGATCATCCTGAGTCACAGGAGTTTGGGAAGGCAACGGTGACTCAGCAGGATGAGCCTGGGTCTCATTCTCGGCCTTTCCTAGTTACTGCTCATCACCTTTCACCTCCCAAGCCTCAGTGTGTCCATTAGCACAGCAAGGCTTTAGAATGCTGCCTAGGAACAGAGTGCAGTCGAACCAACCCAGTGTTGTTAACTAGTGTCCTTCACCACCCCAGCAAGATCCCTTCTGAATAGAAGGGTACAAGTCCCCAGATTCACTTCTTCTACCCCTCAGTGGCCTGAGAACCAGAGCCTGAGAGTGGACTTCCTGCAAACGTGTCCTTAATGAACACTTCAGCTGTAGTGGCCATTCCTTCTGAACCACAGGCCATCAACACTGAAGCATTAGGAGAGGAAGTCCTTGATTATAAGCTTCCAGATTAGAGTCACTCTCCCAAGGGTTTTCTCTTTTGAAAGCTGAATTATTTGCCCAAACACATTTACTACTTATTGGCAGGCAGGCAGGCAGGCAGGCAGGCAGACTTCAATCAGAGAATAGTGGAGTCTGGACCACTGGCTCAGACCTCTAAGCCCAGCAATGAGAGTGTGAGGAGGAAGGAAGGATGCCTGCAAGTTTTTGAGGCCAGCCTAGGCTATCTAAGTGAGACTGTCTTGGTAGGACACATACACGCGCGCGCGCGCACACACACACACACACACACACACACACAAAACCCAAGAGCCCCGTGGGCAAACTTCCACTTTTCGTTTCCTCTGAAAACAGCACAGGAGCTTCAGCACAGATTCCTCAGAGGACAGCACTGTGCCAGGACAGGGGTGATGCGAAAGGTCTATGCCTTCCCTTGCTTCCCCAGAGCTGCCCGTGGGCAGAATCTGTCTGAGGATTAGTGGTCCACAGTGCCCTCTTGTGGTGATATCTGGCAGCTTTGTTCTAGAGAAAAGTGATGGTTGTGCAGTGTTAAAACACGTGTGACTCAATTCTTTCTGCCTGGGGAAGGCTTACTTCAGGACTAGAGATGCCTTGGCACCTGCTCAGAGCTCACTGACTCCCTGCCGGCAGTGCAGTCTGGGAGGACTCAGGCCTGCATTCTTGTCTATAAGAAAAGGGAAGAGGAATCAGGGCTGAGAGGAGCCCTGCTTTCTCAGAGGTGTTCTAGTCTAGCCTGAGCTGCGTGTGACTGTAGAGCATTTTGAAATAATCAGGAGTTCAGAGTCATCATCAGCTTAGCTACATACTGAGCTCAAGGCAACATGTGCCACACAAGACCCTACCTTAAAAGTAACAACAGGGATAGCTCATCTGTTAAGGTTTTTGCCTGGTTTCAATTTCCAACATCATATGGACCAGGTGTGGTGGTGTAGGACTGTGATCCTAGCACTTGGGAACTGGAGGCAAGAGGATAGAGTGTTCAAAGTCATCCTTAGCAAATGAAGTGACTCAGTTGATAAAGTTTCTCTTGCCAAACAAACTTGGTAACCTGAATTCAAACCCTGAAATCTGTGTAAACATAAGAGGAGAAAATTGACTCCACAAAGGTGACCCCTGACTACCACACACGTACTGTGGCATGCATACCCACCCGCCTGTATTATACACACACACACACACACACACACACAGCATTTTGTTTTGTTTTAGCCAGACTTTTAGCTACTTTATAGGTTCCTATTTCTGTCACCCTTTCTACCGTAGGAGAGAAAGAAGGCTAGAAGGGGAAGGGAGCATCAGTATTGTTAGACTGTCTCCTGATGACTAGGGGTGTCAAGGTCTTTGGGACAAGTGTGATATTTGTTAGGATATCACCAGCCAGCAGCAGCAGGAACAGCAGCAGCAGGAACAGCAGCAGCAGGAACAGCAGCAGCTGCCTTGCCCCTCTCGGGGATCTAGCATTTTTATACTCTCTCAAGGGTCTTCAGCATGCCAAATGTCATATACTGGCAGAAACTATCTACAGCTGGCAAAATCATACCCCTGCCAGAGCACGAGACAAATCATAGTCTGCTGCTATGGACAATCTAAAGCAGCCCCATATCCCATGCCTGGGATTAAAACAAAAACATATTCCTATAACATTTCTATGTTTTTGAAGAGAGCAAAAATTTTCACTATATGTTTTAATTAGCTAAGTATGATATTGCATATTTATAATCTCAGTAGGCCAAGGTAGGAGGGTCATAAATAAAACCAGCCTGGGTTACATAGTGTAATGGCTAATATTGATTATCAACCCAACAGGAACTAGAATCATATGGAAAAGGAACCTTTGGGCATGTGTACATTAGGTGAATTGGATAGGAAGGCCCAAGAGTTGGGATCTGGGAGTTTCCATCCACGGTCAGTTGGTCCTGATGCTCTGGGGCCCTTGTCAGGGTAGCACACTGTGGCAGAAGTGCATGCTGAGCAAAACAGTTTCCCTCCTGACTGGGAAGGGAAAGGAGGGAAGGAGCCTGGGTCACACAGTGCCCTTCAAAGCACACCCTTAGTGGCCTAAGCCCTTCTTACTGGGTGCCACTACAAGGCTCTGCCACCTTCTAATCAGGTCACACTGAGGACCAGGCTTTCAACACATGGCCTTAGGAAATATTCAAGCTTCAAATTTTAGCTGTTATATAAATTTCCTGGTATTTTTGGATGTCTTCTGTGTTCTTAGCACTGATTGAGGATTCAGTGGGAACTATTCAAGTTGGGGCCTTATGGGCCTCTCAGGCTTAGATTTGAAATGCTAGAGATTTTGTTTCATGCTTTGTTTTTCTTTTAGGCATTTGTCAATTGGAAGGAGGCTAGATTGACTTGGAGCTTTTTCAAACAGTCATTCTTGAAACAGATTTTGACAGAAGGTGAGTAAAGTAAAAGTTCACGTGAGCAGTCGGGAGATCATAGAAGATGCAAAAGGATTCCATGGGACCACTGCTGACACTAGAGCACTTGTCTGGGGCCCCCGGCAGAGGACTCTTAGAGATGTGCTTGCTTTCTTTTCTTTTAAATAAAATAGAGAACCAATATTTATTTAGCTTTATGTTTTACTTCAATTGTCTACTTTAGATTTCTCTCCACAGCCTTACAGAAGATATTCTCTCCCTCTGTTTAGGGTTGTAGAATTGAAATCCAAGTCAGCTTTTTGTTACTGTGGCAGAATACTTGAGGTAATCAAGCATGGCCCACAGTTTTAGCCCATGGTTACTTAGTTTTGTTGCCAAGGTAACACAGTATGTCAAGGTGCTAGTGTATGGCAGAAGAGGCTATTGGGAAACAGAGGGAGAGGGGGGGGGAAGAGAGAGAGAGAGCGAGCAGAGTTTTAATATCTCCTTCAACAGTATGCTCCTGTGACCTAGCTTTCTCCCTCTAGGCCCTATCTCCTGAGGGTTCCAGTAGGACCAGGGGCTTGGCTCAAAGCTAAAACACATGGGACTTGGAGAAGCACTTCACACCTAAGCTGCAGCAAACCTAACTGGAAAAGCCCATACTGGATAATTTAATACACTTATTATAAACATATTATATGTGACAGAAAATTTGAAAATTAGAGAAAAACATAATTTCATTATTATATCCTAACTTTTTATACATTTTTCAGCCATCTTAAGAATGGTTTTGTTTGTGGTAGTGAGAATATATATACTCTCCCCTTCTGCCTCACATTGCCTGTATACTGTCAGGAGCTGAGAACAAAGACAGATAAGCAGCGAACAGGCCATCGTCTCAAGAAGCTTCTCTTGCCAAAGCCACTGCTGTGAGGTACTTAGCTGGTACATGGCTGTGGGCTGTGCTTGGAGATTTAACTCAGCACAGGTTCCTAGAGGCCCCTCGTTTCTGAGAGTTCTGTTAAGAAGCCAAAGAGGAAACAGATGTGGACATCTGAGGGGTCTCCTGCCCGAGGGAGTGCTCAGCATGTGGAAGAGAGCCTGTTGTCCTACCAGAAAACTGGGAGTGGCCTGAAAAAACCCATTATAGATGGTGAGGATGCTCCAGTCAGGTACAGACCGAACCCAGGATGACAGTGTGGCGGGGTGAAGCTGAAGAAAGGAGGCCAAAAAGAAAGCTGGGAGTTAGTATATAAAAGGCCTCCAGTGCAGAATTAAGGAACCTAGATTTTTTGCAAATATTAATGAACTATTTGAAGATGCGAACTCAGGGATTGACAGGGGATTATACAGTTATCCCTTGGTATCAGGTTTTGGTTCTTAGACCAATCCTAGATATTTTAAAGTCTAAGGTGCTCAAGTCTTTTGTGTAAAATGGTGTGTTTTTTGTATATAACTTAGACATACCCTTCTTTTATGTTTTAATTGTACCTAGTGCAATGCAAGTGCTATGCAAATCTATTGTTATACTATTTATTTAGGGAATTATAATTGTTATTATTAATAAAAGCATCCATACAAGTAAAGTCATGTTCAGTTCAAATGCACTTTTTAGATTGTTTTTGATTTATGGTTAGTTGAATCATTAGAATCACAAACCCTCAGATATGGAGGCTGGCTGTATTTACTAAACCTGGAACTGTTTGAAGTTAGAGGGTCAGAATAGCACAGAAATACAACCTGAGAAGTCCCTTTCACAGTTGTCTTTACAGGGAGACAGGTCAGAGAGAGGAGTCTTGAGAGAAGAGGGAACCTGGCCTTGTAGTGATTTCTTTTTGAGTTCCCAGGAGGGGAGAACTTGCTGGGCTGTAGCTGCTGTTTGGTGCTGTCTCTGTCATGGCCAGGGTGTTTCATTTGTGGAAAAGAAAATTCAAGCCAGGCATGGTGGCACACACCTTTAATCTCAGCACTCAAGAGGCAGAGGCAGGTAGATCTCTGAGCTTCAGGCCTGCCTGGTCTACAGAGTGAGTTCCAGGAAACACAGAGAAACCCTGTTTCAGAGATAGAGGGAGACAGAGACAGGCAGAGAGACAGAGAGACAAAGAGAGAGACAGAGACAGAGAGAGTACCTGGCCTCCCTTAAGACTTGGAATCCATTTTCACTTTTAACAGTTGAGCAGTCTCCCCTTATTTTATTGTCAATACTATGTGGTTTTGAAATAATTTTTGTTTGTTTTTAATATGGCTTCAAGATTTGTCAATAAAGACTTTCTGAACTATTGTTCACTTTCTGAACTATTGCCGTGAGATATTGTGAAATCAGTGTTAGAACACTGAACCAATCTTTAATTGGTTATCTGATGTTTCTCTGAGAGAATTTGTCAGCAGGAGCCAAACATGGTGACACACACCTGTAAGCTCAGCACCCAAGAAGGTATGGCAGGAGGTTCTTAAGTTCAAGTCCATTTTTTAACTAAAACAAGCAAACAAACAAAACAGACAGTGGGGGTAGGGGATATTTACCAACTGAAAATATTGACAGATCACAGAGAAAAGAAAAGAAAAAAAATGAATGCTGCGTTTGAAATGCTGATTACTTTGCTTTTCTATTATAGGCGAGCGATACGTGATGACATTTTTGAATGTATTAAACTTTGGCGATCAGGGTAAGATGTAAGTCTGTAGTGTTTTAATTACAGGTGAACACCATTAAGAAGCACTAGGTCTTTGGTGGTATCCCGTCGAGTAACTTGAGTGGAAGTCTTGTTGGGCCCCTCCCTTCTCTATCTGCTTCCTGCAGATCTCTGGTACCCATTCTGAGGGGCAGGGCTCTAGAAGGAAAGACAGTGGCTCATCTTCATGGTCCTAAAGATCTGTTCCCAGTTAGTGTGCTCGGATAAATCCCTCAGGGTTTGTTTTATATTTATTTTTCAAGTGATACCAGAGTCATGCAAATTAAAAGTAACCAAAAAGGAGAAAAAAGAGGAGGAAGTCTAGAAGGAAGCATCAGATCACACTGATAACAGTCAGTTTCACATTGATGACATATTTTAAAGGGCTAATGATAAAAACGCCTCTGTCTTGACTGTATTAATGGCAGGGTAGTGGTTGTAATGTTGTATAGGTTTTGCAAGATGCTATCATTTGGTACATAGATCTACCATTTCTTCAACCACATGTCAATGTATAGTTTTTCTCAAATTTTATAAACTTGGCTGGGGCAGCAGCTTGGTTAATAGTGTTTGCCTGGCATACACAAAGCCGAGTTCAGCCCCCAGCACCACGGAAAGCAGGTGTGTGGTGCACACCTATTACCTCAGCATTTGAGAGGTGTAAGTAGGGGTCAGAAGTTCAAATTTTTTTCTGGTTACATAGAGAGTTCAAGGCTAGCCTGGGCTACATGAGACCCTGTATCCAAAAGAAAAAAAAAAGACTTAAAAATTTAAATATTAAATTAGAAAAATAATTTTCACATAGTGCTGTGAAAATTAAGAACCACCATGCCTATAATTTCTTCCGTTTTGCTTTGTAGGTATATATGATATAGTGAATAACCTTGGCTCCCTTGTGGCCAGGCTAATCTTCCAGCCAATAGAGGAGAGTTTTTATATATTCTTTGCTAAAGTGCTAGAGAGGGAGAAGGACGCCTCGCTTCAGAAACAGGTAAGTCAGTTCTCATGTCAGCTCTCAGGTGACCTGGCACTTCCTTTTGATCTCCTCCTCTGTTCTCCTGTGCTGCTTTGTTGCTTGGGTCAGAGTCTTGTTTCCCTGCCTGGCTTTGAGATCATAGCCAAGGTTAATCCTTGAAGTGCTGATCCTCCTGCCTCCACTTCCTAAGCAGTGGTGTTTTTCTTCTGACAGGTCTGCTGTGAGTATGACCCAGAGCTCCTGGTGTCCCTTGTCACCTTGGGTGACCTTACTCTTTGTTTAATTAATTAGTCCTTGGGTTTTTGTTGTTTGGTTTCTTAAGATTGGGTCTTATGTAGTCATAGATGGCTTTGAACTTTTGAGCCTCCTGCTTCAACCTCGTGAGTGCTGGGATTTCAAAATGTGTCACCATGGGCGGCCTGTGCAGTGTGAGGGAGCAAACTCAGTGTGAGGGAGCAAACTCAGTCTTGTGCATGCTAGACAGGCACTCTCCCGACTGAACCAGATCCCAGCCCTGTAACCACTGAAAATTTGACTTATTTACAAAAGCTTTTTCACTTTTATTATTTTATTAATTTACCATGTATGAGATGCATACACATGAGTATATGTAGGCTCAGGTGTCATGCATGCACATATAGAGACCAGAAAAGACCTCAGATGTCTTTTGTATTTTCTTTGCTTTGTGCCTTGAGATTGGGTCTCTCACTGAACCAGAAGTCACCATTTTGCTTAAGCTGGCTGGCCAGCTGGGGAGTCTGCCCATCTCCACTCCCCAATGCTGGGGGTACAGGCACATGAAACTATGCAGGGCTTTTTAAATTTTAATTTAATTTAATTTAATTTTAACATGGGTGCTGAAGATCTGAATGTAGGTCCTCAGGCCCTCATGCTTGCAGAGCAAGCACTCTTACCTGAGGAGCCTCCCTTCTGCCTCTCTGACTTAGTCTGCAATTAAAAGCAATCTAGGTCTACCTCTTACATGTCTTAGAAGATATTTTACAAAATACAATTTATGCCCAGTATCTGAAAGTAAGATCTGCTTCCCACTCTGGGCTGAGGGACATTTCCCTAAGTGTACATTGACAATGACAGACTCTCGGGCCATCTGTCAGAAGCACAGACCTAGCTAGTATAGGTGAAAATATGAGGATAAAGCAAGTCCTTCCTCAGCAGCACTGTGTTGCAAGTGTTGACAGCTAAGCCTCCCCCTTCCACCTGTGGAGGGGAGACTTACTTCTCCCTTTCATTTGCTAATTGCCATAAAAAGAAATACAGGCTCCAGAAAGGCAGCACAGACCTTACTCTCCAGTTGCTGTCAAGTGACGTAGGAAGTTGGCCTATGAGAGACTCTTCAGCTCGGATCCCAGCTCACTTCCTCCCCTTTCCCCTGGTCCAGGACGATGTTGCTGTGGCTGCTGTGGTTTTGGAGTCCCTCCTCAAGCTGGCCTTGGTGACTGGATTGACCATCACTGTTTTTGGCTTTGCCTATTCTCAGCTGGCTTTAGACATCTATGGAGGAGCCATGCTTAGTTCAGGATCTGGTATGTGCTATACTTTGTAAGGGATTGGTTCTGATTTCTGAAGAGAAATCGGAGTGTCTCATGAAATTCAGGCCATGTGCACACAGTGACCTCTGTGTCATGGGGAGGATTTTTGACTAGCGGAGGCTTTGGGGCTGTTCCTCACTATCACAGGCAGGGTTCAGTCAGGGCTTCACCAGGGAGATCGGTTCTTCACCCTCACTTGAAGTGCTGAATTCACCTTGCTGTTGTCTTTCCTCTCAAGCCTAAAATGTATTTTGCCAAGTGCTTACCTGTGTTTCCTCTAAGTGAGGGAGGAAAGCAGACAGTGGGCTGTGAGTCTCTACCTGGTACTAAACACATCTGAGGACAGTCAACCCCATGCAGATCTCAGGGTGTGATGAGTCAGAACCTTGAAAAGATAACCCAGAGTCCTTTGCCTAAAATAAAATTGATCTTGGCAAGTAAAACTGTGTATTTACTCTAGTGACTATTGGTTTGGTAGGAGAACAACATGGACTGTCTACATTGAAGTCCTTGGTTCCCAGGCTGCTGAGACTTCCTCTGCACTTTCTAGTCCTTGGGGGTTTTCACCCATTTCAAAATGTGCTGAGCTCTAAGTTGATCATCCATTTGCAGGTTTTATCCTGGGATGAGCAGGGACGTCTTTACTTTCTCCGATCACTAGACAAGAGCTAGAAGATTCTCTGCTGCCCCATCTCAGTATAAAGGGCCATGTCAGGACAATTTTATACTTCCATGTTTTAGTTGCCCCTGTAGGTATTGGAGAAAAAAAGACCATGTTTCTATACCAGAGCAAAGGTTGTTAAATTTGAGGAAATCCCACCATGAAGCCTGTGGTGTAGTTTGTGGCTTCTTGGGGTGTGTGCCTTAAGCAGTATATGTCCATCAGGCAGCTGCTGGGAGGCTTCGTTAGGAAGCCATTAGGAAGTTTACATGCAGAGACTGGAGATCCAACTTTTATACCAGCTCTGCCTCCTTAGAAAGCAATCTCCAAGAAATAGCCTCTCCTTTAACACAGCCGCATGATGTTGCCTAAGAGGGGCTGTCTACTTGTTTGGTAGAGTAATCCCAGAAATATAAGTTAAGAGTCATTGTTGCATTGCCTCTGCCTCCTAAGTGCTATGATTAGGACATGTGCCACCACACCCAGCTTACTGCCTTTTCGTTGACCAGGATGCCCCCCTAACAAACTTGGTATCAGTGCCTGTGCATGCATTGCCTGCTAGGTTTCCCTTTTACATCATTCTCTCCTCTCTCTGACTAATGCTTGTGTCCAGATGAATTTCTTGTGCCAAGAAACATTCACACCACTGTTCTTCCTGCCCATCCCAACCAGTTTTCCTGATCACTTAAGTATTTCACAATACCTGACTTTGCCTAGAGAGGATTCCTGCACTAGGCAGAAAAGAGTGCCATGTCTTCATGGCCTGGCCTTATCACTTTGTCTATATATGCATGTATTGGTTTATTTAGGTGCCAAGAATTGAATTCAGGGCTCTGCAGGTGCTAAGCAAGCATTCCCACTAACCTCAGCCAAGCTCCATCAGTTTTTGTTGGTTTTGTTGTTGTTGTTGTGTGTCTGTGTGTCTGTGTCTCTGTGTGTATGCCTGTACCTCAACTGTATAGATCAGGCTGAACTCAAAGAGATCCACTTGCCTCTGCCCCCTGAGTTAAGATTAAAGGCATGTACCACAATACCCAGAAATCTTTTCTTTTCTTTGAATAATTTTGTTTTTAAGATTTTACGTGTAAGAATGTTTTGCTCGTGTGTATGTATGTACACTGCATGGATGCCTGGTGCCTTTAGGGGGTACAAGGGAGCACTAGATCACCAGAATTGGAGTTTTACACAGTTACAAGCTACTGTGTGGATGCTGGGAACCAAGCTAGGTCCTCTGAAAGAACAGCAAGTGCTCTTAACTCATGAACCATCTCTCTAGCCCCCTTTAAAAAATATTCTTGCTTAGAAGTATTACTCTGAAAGAAAGGCCTGTAGATTGCTTATGCTTTTTTCTATTGTTGACCAGTTTAGGTGATTATAAATAGAATCACTACATATTCTGTGAACATGTACGTTCACTTCTGTTGGATAAATAGCTAGGATGGAATTGCTGGGTCATAGTTTGAATGATCTATGATCTATTTATTAGAAATTGCTCATTCAGGAAGCATGGTGCTGTGTGCTTGAAATACCAATACTCGGGAGATAGAAGCAGAAGGATCATCTTTGTCTACATAAAGAGTTTGAGGTCATCTATGGCTCCATGAGATCCTGTGTCCTCAAAACAAAGCAATGACAATGACAACAATATCAAAAAACAAAGATAGAAAGAGTGAGAGGAAGAGAAACTACTTGTTCATCTCTGTTTAATAATAGCCCTCTGAAAAGAGAAGAATCAGTGTAGTAGTAAAGCTTCTAGTCTTTGGTCTGTAGTTTTTAAAAATTACTATTTTGTGTGTGTGTGTGTGTGTGTGTGTGTGTGTGTATCTGTGTGTGTAGGTATACAGATGTGTGTTTATATATATATGTGTGTGTGGAAGTCAGGACAGCCTACAGGAGTGAGTTCTCTTCTTCCATTATGTGATTCACAGGGATAAAATTTAGGTCATGGGTCTTGGCAGCAAGCACCCTTACTCACTGAGCCATCCCTCTGGTCTCGATCAACAAAGTCTTAAAAAATTCATTGCTTGTTGTAATACCATATTACTTTAATTTAGGAAAAGTGCTACAGGAACTCTGGTTCTCACTATGACTTGTGAAGGTTCTGTCCTAGGAGTTTCCTGCCGGTCCTGGGCCCTGGGCTACTCCCAAAAGGTGTTTTCAACCTGCTCAATTGACATTCCCTTAAGACATAGAGCTACTGGTATCTTCAGTGCTAAACTAGCAAGTGTCACCTCTGTGCTGATTGAAGATGCCTGCAGCTTTGCGTTATGGCCACTTGGGCTTTCAGTAGTTCAGCAAGAGATCTGTGCAGTTATGCCTCATTGTTCTTTTGATTTTATCTGAGTATTATAGTCAGTACTGTGGGATACAGTCTTCAAGTAGCCATGTGGTCTACCATTGCTACCATCAGGTCCCATGACCCTGTTCTCTGAACACAAGGTGGAGCTAATGGTACGTCCCATTTTGACTCTGGAATCTGGATTATTTCCTTGTAGGTCCTGTGTTGATGCGTTGCTATTGCATCTATGTCCTCCTGCTTGCTATCAATGGTGTGACCGAGTGTTTCACGTTTGCTGCCATGAGCAAAGAGGAGGTTGACAGGTGGGTAACCTAGAAAGTACACCTTTAATCATGGTCTTTGGCCAAAGTTAAGTAACTTGTGAATCTTTCTCTTTCCATTCTGCGCATGGATTTGTCTACACTTTTCTCAGAGGCCACCCTAGACCACTAGTGTGGGACCTCCCTAGGATCGCCATGGTTCTGGCATGATTTACCTAGTGTTCTTTCCCCACAGTGGGGCTAGGAGGCCAGTATTCTGCTTCCTTTAATGGGGTGTGGTATCACCCTGACAAAGTTGTGTTTGTCCATGTGTGTAGTCAACCTTAGGAGAAGCTAGTCATCCTTTCCATTGCTTCCCTCCTCAGATCCCTAAGAATGGCCTCAACTCCAGATGGGATACTTGATTGCTTTTCTTAGGGGCTAGAGAGTTTGCTCAGCGGTTAAGAGCACTGGCTATTGTTTAAGAGACCCAGGTTCAAGTCTCAGCACTCACATGACAGCTGACAATCATCTGTAACTCCAGGGATCTGACATAGCATCCTCCTTTGGCTTCCTTGGGCAATGCATGCATGTAGTGTGCAGACATTGGTGCAGGCAAGCAAGTCACCCATACATCTATCCTTATAATGGGGACAGTCATTATAATTGCCATTACATGATGGCCATCACAGTGGCCATGACACTCTAGCCATCATGCAGAGGCCATCACACACTGTCAATGACATAATGACTGTAACTGTGGTCATCTCACGGTGGCCATAATACAGTGGCCCTCATATTATGGTCATCACACAGTGGCTATCTACAGTAGTCATTGTGTGTGTGTGTGTGTGTACATATATATGTGCAAATTCTTGTCCCTAAGAAGTGGATTTGTAGTTCTCCAAGGATCTCAGGGATTCTGTGACATCTTTCCTTTTTTTTGGGGGGGGGAGCTCTTTTCAGTTTATTGCATGAAGGAGTTACACTAGTCCAAGTTAAAAGCGGACCCCCCAATGATTACATTATACAAGCTGTGATGTTTTTAAACTTGTAACAAGGGACAGAAGGGAAATTCTACTCATTGCAAGGAAATCCTCACTTAAGCTTCCGAGAGCCACAAGCACTTAAAACCCATGAGCCTTCAGCTGGTTGTCCTTAGCCAGTCCAATCTCTATCAGGAACTGGCATATGTTCTTGTGCTGGTCATCCTGTAGCTGAATTACTTCTCCATATTCTGGATTCTCAATTGCAGTACTATTGCAGGCAGTTTTCTTCTTAAACTCCTTCACTAAGTTTTTTTTTATCATAACCATCAGCGATCCCCTGGACAGTTGTAAGGGTCTTCCTGCCGTTTTTCTGTGGACTTCTTAGGTGGATATAATCCCCAGTGCCAGCAGGAGGCAGGTCATCACCCTCACTTGCACCAGCAGAGGGCTCGAAAGAGTGGAGGTTCTGGATAGCAGACATTCCTTTTCCTTGGCAGAAGGCAACTGCGGGAGAAGGTGGGGGCAGAGCGTCGGGGAGTGAGGGGCCTCGAGGGGGAGGCAGCTGAGTCCTCTGCGGCAGCTCAGTGACGGGGGCGACATCTTTCCTAAGAAGGCTCAAAGGCAGATATATTTCAACACAAGCTTTTCTTCTCTCTTAGCTTCAGATTGGGACCCCTGCCCTAGGACTTTCACCAGTAGTTTTAACATAAACTGTCATTAAAAAATCAGAGTTTCTTTTTCACCATACTTTACCATCCTCTCCCCTCATACCTATACAGTTAGTCAGTAGGTCCTTGAGCAGGTATGTGTATTTTAAATTTCCTTTATTATTCTTATGTGAATTAGCTTAATATCTTTAGTCCATCACCCACTTTTTATATTCTAAATGCCAAAAATACTAGGGCAGTATCTTAAGGTGTCACTGAAAGACGGGGGGAAGGATAAAATGATGAGGGAGAGAGAACAGGAAGGGCGCTGTGAACCACAAGGTGAGTGGCCTCCTAGCCACTGTCCCTTGGTTTCTGCTTCCTAAAGCTTTCCGTACTACCTCTGTTACATTGAGTACCGTTGAGGGCTTCAAAGTCTTGGTCTTAGGAGTGAAGTAAGAAAAGTAGCCCAGAGTCAGGGAATCCTTCTCCCTTCTCAGATCAACCTCTGTCTGTCTTCCTCTTAGACTGCTGCACAGTGACTGGAGTCTAGCCAAGATGCTAGCCAGCCCAGACTGAGACGGTTGTCTTAGGTAGTCTTCTGCTCGACTCCCAGACTGAGACGGTTGTCTTAGGTAGTCTTCTGCTCGCCTCCCGGGCCAATAGAATTGGAATTTAGGAGACTTGAGCCCAGGGAAACTATTCATTACCAGCTCCAAGCAATTCTGAATCTGAAGCTGTGGAAACTGCTGGTCTCAGGTTCAACATGAAACATAAAATACACACATAAAAGCATGTGACAGGAGCAAGGGTCCATGAAGCAGGAAGTGTCTCACTTATGCACAGGACACGTTTGTTCTTTTTATTCTCTTCTATTTTATTCTTCAAAAGAACTACATCTCAGAGCAGGTAAGATGGGATGGTTCAGTGGGTAAGGCTGCCTGCCTCGGGGCCTGAATCCTAGAGTGCTATCCTCAAGACTTATATAGTTGAAGGAGAGAAGTGACAAGTTGGCCTTTGATGTCAACGTATGAAACACATCACATGTGTACTCTTATATACACACAGACATGATAAACAAACAAGATAAACAGAAATAGAATTTAAAAGTCTTAAAGATAAAGTATGGCATACTGAATGAATTTGCCAGTCTTTGGTAGGTCATAACCTGTCATTTTACAGTAGCTGTCAGTGCATGACCTTCACCTCAGCTAGTCAGCAGTGTAGCTGCGGAACTGTGTTGAGTCTACTGTCCTCCATGCATAGAAAAGGCTAAGTTTAACTTTGAAATAACACATTTCAATTTGAAAACCGCTTCTAACATTGAGTAATTTAAAAATAAAATATAGTCTAAAGCACACTAAGTGAGAGATGTAGCAGTGTGTACACGTGGCTTCTGCCACACCTTCCTTCCCCCACTCCCCTTTCTTTTCTGAGACCGTTTCTCTCTATGTGGTTCTGGCTGTCCTAGAACTTGCTATGTATACCTGCTGGCCCTGAACTCAAAGAGGTCCACCAGCTTCTGTCTCTCAAGTATTGGAACTAAAGGTGTGCACCACCATGCCAGGCCAGAATCTACATTGTGAAGGGAATTTTAATTAACAGTAATTTCAGCATTAGTGTGGGGGAGGTGAGGCAATGCTAAACATATTTGAAATCTTTAAGAAAAACAGAAAGTCTTATGACAAAATCATGAAGAAACTTGGGCAACAGGTGGTAGTGTTCTTTCCTTTAAATTAAAAAACAAAAATTTAAGATTATGATATAAATATATTGTTTCACAATTCCCTTTCCTCCCGACAAACCCTGCTGTGTGCCACCCCTCTTGCTCTCTTTCAAACTCACAGCCTCTCTTTCTTTACTTGGGGTGTGTGCATGTGTGTGTTCTTACATATTTAAATGGAATCTGCTCAGTCTGTATGTTACTTGTGTGTGTATATTTTCAGGACTGACCATTTGGTATCACATACCCAGTTGATGAGCTCTTCCCTAGGGAAGACTGTTTCTCCCATTCTCAGCATTTCCTTGGTTGCCTATAATTTAGTTCTCTGGGTGGGTTTGAGGCCTCTTGAGCTTTCTCCTGTCCATTTTAACATGCCCATTGGCATTGTCTTTATTCAGGTCAGATGTAGGCAGCCATGTTATTAAGAATTTGTTGGTGTTGGCCAGGTGGTGGTGGCGCACGCCTTTAATCCCAGCACTTGGGAGGCAGAGGCAGTCGGATTTCTGAGTTCGAGAGTTTGAGGCTAACCTGGTCTACAGAGTGAGTTCTAGGACAGCCAAGGCTACACAGAGAAACCCTGTCTCGAAAAACCAAAAAAAAAAAAAAAAAAGAATTTGTTGGTGTATCTTCTTACATCTCTAGGGAAATAAGCGCACAGTGAGCCTCCTGTTTCTGTGTCTCTTACAGTCTCTCTGTCCCCTCTTCTGCAATGATCTCTCAGCCTTAGGTGCAGGAGTTGTGTTGTAGATGTATCAGTTGGGGCTGAACTTCACAGCTCTGCAGCTTGATTGGTTATGGTTTTCTGTATTGGTCTTTGTTGCAAAGAGAAGTTTTCTTAATGAAGGGTGAGAATTACACTTCATCTGAGGATTTGGAGCTCAGAGCCTCAGAGCAGTAGTGTGGAGATATAAGCTCTTGTGTATCCACTGCCCATGACAACAGAGTTTCTACTGAGAAGGAAATACACTACCTAAAATCCTGGATGAAATTATACCTCCTTTGCTGGAGTACAGTGTGAGTGTGTGTGTGTGTGTGTGTGTGTGTGTGTGTGTACACATGCACGCACACTTATATGCATTCCTTACCATGAACTCTGATAAAGCAAGTTTTTGTAGGGCCATGACCTTGGTCAGCTCAAAGCCTGTAACCTGACATTTGGGGACACAGTGGCTTTCCTCTTATCTGTGGTCGGACACATTACTCACTGAACAGTTGCTTTCTCATCACCTCTGATGTTAGGAATCTGGGTTGTGGCCCCAGAGGCTACTTAGTTCTTTAGCTTAGTGGACACAGTTTAGGGACCTACAGGATTTAACTCTCTCACCAACTGCATGTTTATAAAGTATCTGCTGTGGATTAGGCAGAATACAGATGCTGGGGAATTTGGTTCATGGCTCATGGCCTTTTTGAGGACTGTGGCAGCATTTTTATGATGCCAAGATGCAGTTCTTTCCTTTACAGAATACTGAAGATGGGTGTTTGAAATCAGAAGTGAGAAAAGTAGCATAACCATTTGGCTCCACCTCCAAAGAGCTAGAGATGTAGAGAGCCCAAGGAGTCTGCAAGAGGCTGGAGTGTCCAGGCGTTGCTCACAGCTCGTAACTCATTCTGGAAATCTGTCACTTGCTTTGAGTGAGGTGCTTTGAGTCTACTGCCTGGTGCATCATTTCCCAGGAGAAGCAGGATGAGGTATCAAAGCAATCAGCCAGTACCAAAGGTGGAGTGTTGCCCTAGTCCTTGGGCGGGTCCTCAGCCTCCCTGTGCTGGTTCATTTCTGTACTGAACAACTTTAAGCTCTACAGGATAGGAACCATGTGTATTAATTGCTTGCCAATGTCCCTAGCGCTCCCCACAGTGCTTTACAGAGTGTGCATTATTACCCAGGTCACATTCACTGGAGGCTTTAGCTGAACAGGAGTTTTGTGTTTTATTTTCAAAGTATCACCTAATAAATTATTTTCCTTAGAAGTGTAAGTATTTTGAATTGTATGTGTCCTGCTTAGGGAGTCAGGAGAAAGTCACATTTTCATATTAACTACATAGTATTCAGTGTTACAAAAACCTGGGTTATGTCTGGGCGTGGAAGCACACATCTGTACTCTTAGCTCTTGGGAGGCTGAGGCAGGAAGAATATGAGTTCAAGGCCTGACTGTTGCTTAGCAAAGAATGCTTGCTTAGCTTGTGCAACCTTAGGTTGCTTAGCCTGGTTTAATTCTGAGCACCTCAAATGCAAAGAGGGAGACAGACAGACAGAGACAGAGAGACAGAGATAGTCAGAGATTGAGAGATTCCTAAAGGCCAGCCTGAGCTATATAATAAGTTAGAGGTGAGCCTAGGCTACTTTTTTTTTTTTTTGGTCTCAAAACAAAACAACAACCAGCCAAGAGCTGAGCCAGGTATTGCCGTTCAGGTCTATAATTCTAGTTCTCAGGATATTCAGAGTCATCATGGATTACAAAGTGACAGCCCATAAAAAAGAAAACACATACAGAGGAAAAGGAACCTGTTTAGCCTATATAAGGCATTGGGTTGAATCTAGCACAAGAACCATAAAACCCACCCCTGCCCACAACACATCTGAAAACTAAAACCACTGCATTATGGGAACTCATCTGGAGTAATGTGAACCCAGGGATCTTTCTGCGAGTTGATATGGCTGCTTTTTGTGGAATATTCTTGTCTTGGGATAAGACACTGACCTTTCTGCGTTGCTTGTCTCCCAGGTACAATTTCACCATGCTGGCACTGTCGTCCTCGTTTTTAGTCTTATCCTACCTGCTGACCAGTTGGTGTGGCAGTGTGGGCTTCATCATGGCCAACTGCTTTAACATGGGCATCCGGATCGCACAGAGCCTTTCCTTCATCCATCACTACTTCCAAGAGAGCCCCCACAGACCCCTAGCTGGCCTGCGCCTGTCACCAGTTCTTCTTGGGGTGTTCGTCTTCAGTGCTGGGATTACTAGTGTCTCAGAGGTAAGACTCCCAGGAGCCTTCACACCACTTGCTTCTGTAGGCTGTCCATGGTTCTTCCCTCTAGACCTCCATCTTCCTGCCAGTCTAAACACGTTGATCATGTGTTTGTCTCCTCCCATCTTCTCCAGACCTGCAGAGTAGCACTTACATTAACCCCTCGCCTCACCCCTGTGCCTTATATCTGACTTAGAAGCTGGATGATAGGGCTGGGGGGATGGCTCAGTGAATAAGAGCACTTACTGCCAATCCTGAGGACCCAGGTTCAGTTCTCTGCACCTATATGGTGACTCACAATCAACTGTAACTCAGTTCTAGGGGATCCAGTGTCTTCTCTGGTTTTAAAAGGCACAGGGCACACACAGAGAGCACACTTATACACATGTGTTTATACACATAAATAAACCTTCAAAATAAGAGGAAGCTGGATAATAACTTCTTTCTCTGCTTTTTCTGGCAATGACACTAGTTTCTTTCCCCAGGCATTCCTCTGCTGTGAGCGGGGCTGGCCGCCTAGGCTGGCACACATTGCTGTGGGGACCATCTGCTTAGGAGTGACTCTTGGGACAGCATTCCTCACAGAGACCAAGCTGATCCACTTTCTCAGAACTCAGTTGGGTAGATCCAGACTCAGTGACAAAATGACATGACTTTGATGTTGCTTTGACACTTTTGGTACCTGGACCCAGCTTGGAGCAATTCTTGGACATGCATTGCTGTGTGGAAAGCCCTGCTGTGGAATCAGAATCACCCTGGAGGCGAGACTGCAGAGGAGAAATCGTCCAGTCCAAGGCTTCCAACTAAAGGAGGAATGTCCTTTTAAGTGAAGACCAAAAGCCCTTTTTGTTAATGAATTAATTCCCTTGGAGTATGATTGACCTTTGAAGTTACATCTTTAACAAACGCTCTTAGATGATAATATTTAACCATTGTTTGGCCAAGAAAAGGCAATGTAGCCATTGACCTGCCACAAGAATGGTTAGTTTCTTCTGTAAAAGAAGTAAGGAGCCCATGAAGTTACACACACACCAAACAAGAACAAAGTGTGGCCTAAGAATTGTGACTTTCAGCTGGGTAGTGGTAGTACACACCTTTAGTCTCAGCATTCAAGAGACAGAGGCAAGCGGATCTCCAAGTTTCAGGACAGCTGGAGCTATCTTGAAAAACCAAATATTAGAAAAATGTGGCTTTCCCGAGTCAGTCTTGTAGTTTTAGTTTTAAGAGAAGAAAAATGCTACTCAGTGAGAAACATTTCCGAAATAACGTTTGCAGTCCTGGGGATTGAACCTGGGGCTTCATGCTTACAGGTTCTCTACTACTGGGCTGTATCTGTATCCCCAGCCTACGCATGGATAAATCAGGAGATGCAGATCTCATTTCCCAGAAGTGCCAGGGAGGATCTTTGCTGTCATGGTCATACTGTATCTCCCAGAGCATCTCATGTCCCAGAATGAGTTACTTAGGATTTCTTGACTGTAGAATGTATGAAAACTGCCTGGTGGCTTTAGATCTAGCCACCCTTGAAAGAGGGGAACTCTGATGGAAGGTATGAGTTGCTTTGTCCCCTAAGGGGGGGGGGGGCTGCTTCCCAGCTTGCTTTAGTTTTCCCATGAAAGTCGCACAGATGATGATCACATCAATAGCTATCTCTTTTTATCTTTAGAATGAAACAGGGCACATTGCATATGGCAAAGTCAGAGTCAGACCCTCTGAACTGACCCACTGTTTCCAGTACTGGTCAGTACAACTGTTTTCTAGCCCAGCGCATGATTGGAATGCCCAGAGAGGTAGCCCTCCAGGCTACCTCATAAGCCTTGTAAGCCAGGCTTCCTGTCCCTGTGTGCTGCTCCTTCAGGGGAGATCATCAGGCCTTTCCTGGGCTGTAAAATAGATAATAGGTTTCTTTTTCCTCTTTAATTCCCTTTTTGATATGGTTGCTCTTTGGTGCTATATGCACAAACTTTATCTTGATTGTCAATAGTTTTTAATCCTCTGGTGCAATGTCCCCAAATCTTCCATGTTTGCCTCTAGAGAGCCAACAAGGGTAACTAACTAGTGGGCCAGATATGTTGGCACACATCCTTAATCCCAACACTCACACTTAGGAAGCAGAGGCCGGTGGAGAGTTCAAGACCAGCCTGGTCTACATAGGGAGACTCTGTCTCAAAATTGATAACATTTCCTTTAAAAGTATTTACCTTTAGAAAGAAGTGCATGTGTATGACCTGTGTATGTTGTATGAGTTGTGTCTGTGTTAGTGTGAGCACCCATGTGATGGAAGTCAGAGGACAACTCATAGGACTTGGCATTCTCCTTCTAAGTTGTCAGGCTTGTATGGCAAGCTTTCTCCTTTATGATCCCTATTGCCAGCCCCAAGAACATCATTTAAAACCATACTGAGAGGCCCAGAGGCAAGAGTCAGCAGCACAGTAGGACTGGGCTAGTGACGTTGGCATGTGCTTTGTTCTTCTGTGGTACTGGGAACTGTGCCAGTGCTCTGACACTGAGCTACACTGCCAGCCCTCTACAAGAGTTTTATTTTGAGACAAGATCTTGCTAAATTGCTTTGCTTGGCCTTAAACTTGTGACCCTCCTGCCTCCTGAGTAAGTGGGATGGGGCATAGAGCCAGTGTTCAGGTTACCTGGGTGTGTTTTTATCTACTCAGAGGCTTCTCTGTATGTCTTCAGGGGCAGTATTTAAATGTAAGGTATTCTGGGCCACTAGAAGTCCTCTAAAAGTATAGTTTCAATTGTGTTTTTGTAAGACTGGGTCAAGCTAGCTTAGAAATGAGTAGTTCCTTAGAGTATGGGGAGAACACACAAGAAGCAGTTCTCCTCTTCGTGTCTTTTTGCTCTCCTGTAAGCATACAGGAATGGGCCATCAGAGCTCCTGATCCCCCTTTCTCCACTGACTACCCCATCTCTTCCCTAGAACTCTGTTACTACGTGTCCACTTAACCCCAAGCCTAGAACATGACCCTTAGGCTGCCTTCCTCAGAGTCTCCTAGACCAGGAGGTCCTTGGATCTAGGCCATACCTTCAGAATTTGTTTGGAGGCAGAGCTCAAAGATGAGCTTTTCGGCAAGCTCACTTGACTATGATGCTGCCAAGCTGAGTTCAAAGTGTCCTCCTTCACAGCAGGCCAGGATTGGCCATGCCCACACCCACAGTATCTGTTTTCTGCTCCTGGCACCGGCAGCCTGTGACTTCTGAGTGTATGGGAACAGACCACAAGATTCTTACTCCCGAGTAGAGAGGAGGCTGTGCAGCTGACCGCAGACTCCTTTCTCTGCTTACCTTTCCACATGCTGTCCACCAAATGCTACTATAATGGCCCATTTTATTAAAAGATGGCCGGCTGGACAACAGCTCAGGACTCCTTCCTACACCCTGCCTTCTTGTTTCTAGAAATAATGCCTGCCTTCTCAGCCGTCGATGTCTTAGAGAGGCCCTGCACAATTTTCACTGTGCTCTGGGCTCTCTAAAGCCCAGGTTAGTACAGCCATGGCCTAAGGAGTTGAAAAGACCAACTCATTCTGAGATTGGCAGAGGCTGGACTCACAGCTCCTCCTAGCTACACAATGGGATAGTTCTCATCTCTGTTGGGGCCCAGACAGTGACAGCAGGGAGCAGGTTGGTAGGCAACTGAAGGAAAGAGGAGGGCCCAGAGTCAGGCACTGCTTCCCAGGAAGTGGCTGTATATTTCTCCATTGCTGAGACAATCACTTTTACCACTTTTTGCCTCCAGCCTGCCATCACATCTTGCATCTGTGCGGTCAAGCACAAACCTCTGAAGGAAAAAATGGAACTGGCCCCTTGTAAGGCAACTGCTTTAGGTTATACATCACAAGTGAGTCTGTGGATAGGACACCTTGGCATCAGGTGAGCCCTAGCCCACCTGTTAGAAGTAGAGGCTCTGTAGAGTAACATGGTTCATCTAAGGTTGCCTTCCAGCCCCTGGTGCCCGATGAGTCCTGTAACAGAACAGCTTCCTTGCAAAGGAATCTTTTAGGTCAACATTTGTTACATTCTGTCCTTTTCTGCAGTAAAAAGTGCCCTCAAGTTATGAAGTTGTCACTCCTGTCGCAATTGTGGAACAGCTCTGAGGTGAAAGGTTTTTCCAAAGCAAGTGCTACAGCTCTGAAGGGAAATGTGTCCTGGCAGGCAGGAGCCAAGGAGTACCAGGAAGTCACTCTGCACAACAGACTTCACACACGAGATTTCTTGGGAACACACAAGAGGGTGGCTGCCTCTGCTCAGCTAAGAAACAGCCTGAACCTGAGCAGAAGCCTGAACAGGCCATATATATATATGTACATTTTAAGGGGGAGGGGCTTTCCAGGGTGGCCTAGGATTGGTAAGGTTTTGTGGCCTGATATTGGAGCAAGCTCAGAGATTGGTGGGATTCTGTAGCCTAATCATAGCTTTTTTCCTGTAGGGTGGACCTTGCTGCCTACATCTTGATAGAAATGGCCATTAAAATAGTCTGGGTGAAGGGCCTGGCCATCATGATTGGAAGGTCTTACAATGTCTCTCTGGCTTGGCAAATGCCTTAGGCAGAAGCCACCTGTCTTCCTGTGGTTGGTGAGGACAGAAGGTGAAAATTCCACAGCCTCACCTTCTTTCCCACCAGCCTCATACTCTGAATCTGATCTGGACCTCTTTGTCACTGGCCTGGGCTTTGGAATGGGGTTAGGTACTCCATCAGTGCCCATCAGTGAACATTGACTAAGTAAGGCATGACTGCTTTAGTCGCATTGGGAGGTGACAGCTGAAGACATGTTTCTAGTTCCTATCAGGGAGATCCTGGTACTCTTTCCAGTGTATGGAACTAGTAGTGCATGGCTTTCTCCAGGCCTGCTGGGGGAGAGAAAGGGAAGTCTGGGGGAGACCAGACTTCATCCTGGCTCACACACTCCTCACTTTTATGAGTCTTCTTTGAACGTCATGACATGGTAGATGTGATGGCCTGAGCCTCCAGTCCCAGCACTCAGGAGGCCGTGACAGAAGGAGGCCAGCCTAGGCTACAGAGACCCTGTCTCAGGAGAAAGAAGCAGAGGAGGAAGAGGGTATCGTGAACAGTGATAGAGTAAACAAGGTTGCCGGAGGCGTCTCTCAGAAGGGCTTTTAGTTCTTGGGAGAGTTAGGCATCGGCTCACAAAGGGAAGCTTGGCGATCCTGGAACTTCAGTCTAGCCTCTCTGGCCTCAGAACATTGTCCTGCTCCTCCAGACAGAGTCTGCCTTGGGTTCCACAGGAGAAATCACCAGCGAATAAGCCATTGTAGCCAGAAGACAGCAGTGTTTTCCTCAGTATGCATTTGGACTAGAATAGAGATGTTGTTCACATAGTCTTCCTTGTTTCCCTAATGTGTTGACATAATTCCAGAAAAAGACAGATTAGCATGGTACATCTTTATGTTCTCAAATTAGAGCTGAAGATTGCTCTCTTTCCCATGTGGCCTCTGATGTCCCAAGAGGCATGTCTAATGATAAGAACATGTTCTGCAGGTGTGCAGATGTCAGACTGGGGGCGCAATGGAAGGACAGAGCCACTTACATGTGTTTCTTTTGTAATGGGGTGAAATCATGTGGTGCTATGGCTGCCAACAGGGCTCATGGGCACAGTGCTCAAGTCCATGGGTTATTCTTGCCTCTGCTTCCTTTTGGTGCTCCTTGCAACAGACCAAGTAATAGAAGGTCTGGACAGAAGGCCACCAGAGGGGGTCTTGTTATCTTATTTCTTCTGTCTACATAATCAGTGGAGAAATTAGCTTATGTCCATGTCTGTCTTTTCAAGCACCTATCAGGATTCATTCTCTCTCTCTCTCTCTCTCTCTCTCTCTCTCTCTCTCTCTCTCTCT
>NW_021620506.1:2146466-2169145 GCF_004785775.1 Grammomys surdaster | reverse complement strand
TCTCTCTCTCTCTCTCTCTCTCTCTCTCTCTCTCTCTCTCTCTCTCTCTTTCTCCTCACCTCTGTGCATGTGTGTGTATGTGTGTGTGTTCACATTGTGAAACCAGGTGTGTGGCACACACTTATAATCCCAACACTTGGGAAGATGAGCAGGAAGTTTGTTTATAGCCTGGGCTACAGAGTGAGATACTGTCTCAGAACAACAACAAAACAAAAACAAAAAATCTCCATTGTAGGAGCCCAGGGGAGTCAGGGTTGAGCAGTCCCTCAGTGGTGGGTTGGGGAGTTGAGAGCTAGTAGGCCTGTACACTCCAAGACCAGAGCCTGGATACAGCCACATTCAAGATCAGCATAGTGCTCACCATGGAGTCTGAATATGTTTATGTGCTGTGTATTTTGATGATAATTGATCTTATCTCTTGATATTGTGTACAGCATTATTATATGTGTCTATGGTATGTGTACATGCACATGTGTGTTCACATGTGTACGGTTGTGTTTGGGTAGGTGTGTGTATACTCGGAGGTCAGTTGACCTGGCGCATCTTCCCTCAGTTGTCCTGTACTTTATTGATGCTTCTCACTGAACCTGGAGCTTGCAGATTCAATTCAGCTACTCTAGCTAGCCAGTTTGCCCTGTGGACTCCCCATCTTTGTTTTATGTATGCTGGGATTACTAGGAAACTAAGGCTCAGAAGAGAAGAAAGATGGAACTAAAGTCCAGATCTAACTAAGAGATAGAGTTATGGTCATGGACTGCCTCTGACCAAAGGATACTGCAGCCCCGTGGATAGGATCCCTCACATGTAATGCCTACAACACAGAGCAGAGGCTTCTGACCCTCAGTGCAGAGGACAGAGGCAGGTTTTGTGTCCATCCAAAGGGACTCTTTCTAGGAATCCCTCTAAACCCATTTCTCTCTCTTATCTCAGACTGAGAGCAGGCTAGACCTTAACTTTGGCTTGACAGGGAGGTCTATGCTTTTCTAAAACTACCACATAGCTGTTTTGTGTTAAACATGCTAAAACATCCCTACCTGACTGCCAGGCTGAGGCATCTCTCTAGGGCCACCTGTACCATGTTCGTTGCAGACAGGGCTTCTCTTTGTTACTGTGGTTCTATCTAGCAGGGCTAAGCTATATGCTCATTGTCAACGTGGGCGATTCTTTCCTATACCCAGTCAAAGGAGGCTGACGTTAATCGTGGGGAACATATAAAGGTTCAGGCTAGAAGCCCTAGGTCCAAGGTGCTAGTCATGCAAGAGTGCTAGTTCACACATAGGCAAGTCCCAGAGTTGGTGAGCCCAGTCCTTAAGGGCATAGCCTAAACCGAGAGCTGTAAGGACCACCATTCAGTTACAAGGCCTGCTTAGATTAGCCTAGCCACCGTGTACAGTACTTCCATGACTATGTTTCCACGGCTGTATCTCCAGTGAGCCTTGCCTTTATGTCTACCCCAGGAGCGTAGGGAGAGTGTACAGAGGTATCTTCCTTGCCTCAGACAGCAAGAGACAGGGGGCAGGTAGCAGAGGCATGGATGAGATGGAAGACACACAGATCTTTTCATATGTCTGGAGACAACTCACCAGGATTTAATCTGTAACTCCAATTCAGTCGGCTAAGTAAGGAAGACGTGTGTGGTTGCCATGGCAACACCAAATTGCCCAGGACCAGGTTGGTCTCTAAGGGGGGTGGGGTGTGTAGAGCCAAGCCTCCATCTCCTTGTTAGAGATTGTTGTGAAGAATAGAAAGCATTCTTCCCTCTACCTCAGCTCAGGGTGTCTGAGCTGTTGATGTAGAACAAATAAGCCAGGCTGGCTCTGTTCCTCACTCTGAGACAGAGGGCCCAGATTGCCCAGGCATGCCACGTTCCAGAGGCAACCCTTTGTTCAGAGAATACTTGCTATCCTTAACGACTAGATGTCTCAGGCTGTACCCTTCTCCTGAGGGCTAGAGCCCCAGAGAGCTCATATTTGGAGCCTTTTGATTCTAGTGTTCAGCTTCCACCTGTTGCCTGGTATATGAGCACAGTGTGGCTCATCCCTAGAGTCTAGTCTGAAGGATCAGAAAATCCGCAGCCTCACCCAGAGCTCCAGCAGCTGAGGCCTCCATTTCCAAGCACATAGCCTACTTGCCTGGCCCCTTTCTCTCCACCAAGAGAGCATCAAAGGGTCAGCTGGGGATTCCCTTGGTCTATGCCTGGGCCCAGGCCTAGATAGCAGTAGGCAGACAAGGAGAGGGCTGTTCAAGTGGGGAAGTAGTTAAGCATCAGAAGCCTTCTCTGTCCCCAGCCTCACTCTTTATATCTCTTCTGACCAAGCTGTGCTCTTGGGCCCTTAGAACAAGGGTCTACCAACTCAGCAAGCCTCTGAAGCCTCCCAGCCACCCAAGTCTGGCATGTCCATCTCTGTGGTCCCCAGGGGGTGCTCAAGAAGAGACTCCAAGGACACCTAAAACATGAATGGATGTATGAATGGTTGTCTTGGGTAGTAAGGAATGAGAACAAAAGAGATGAGACAGTCCAGATTTGGGGAGAGGAATCTGGTAGACCAAGTTCAGGAAGCTGTAAATGTCAGGCTGAGAAGAGGGCATTTGTCTGGCTCCTCCTCCACACCCACTGTCCTGCAATGACTTCCACCTTCTAGAAGGATCACAGTGGTCCTTGGCAGATGTGGCCCCATTATTTCTTCTCCTTCAGAGAGACAGATACCTGAGGGCCCATCCCCCAAAGCCTATCTCATGTGGCCCCTAAAAGGCACTGGCTCCATGAGACCCAGCAGACTGTGTTGCTTTTGCTGCATGGTCTGTGAGCTTTCCCACTTGTCCAATTAGTGCTAATTGGAAAAAGGAAGTGTGTGGATGAGACAGGTACCGAGCTGGAGCTCTGATGTCCTTGTCAGAGCTTGGAGACGACGAGCTTCCCGGGACAGGCCGTTCCCTACAGGAACACCTTGGGGCTATTAGTGTTGTTCAAGGACTCTCCCTGGTTTCCTGTGCACTAGAGCCAGGGACAATGAGTCCTCCGCTCTCTAGAGGGTTCAGGCTGCACTGAACATCTATAGCCCACCGAAGACCCCAGGGCAGGGCAGGCCCACTTTCCTTTCTAAGGAGTCTTCCTCACCTGACCAGGGCTGAGGCTCTTCTCTGTTCATGGGTTCTAAAGGTGGAGGGACTCCAGGCCATTGAGAACGGCACAGAGGGTCTAGGAGCTTCCTGGATGCTTCACTGATCCTCAGCCCCAGACTAGCAAGCAGCTTGATAAAGGCAAGGGAAGGTTTACCATTCTGGTTGGTTCACACTTGCTCTTGGGGTCCAAGTCTCAGAGGCCCAGGGTCTCTTCCTAGATAGCTGAGAACTCCACCTTGATTTCTCCCCTCCCACCTCCATTCCCACTGTGTTTCAGCTTTCTAGATGAAGAGCCCATAGGCAAAGCATCTTTGTGTCAAGCCCAGGTCGGGTTCTCCAGGTACTTCCTGTCAGGTACACCAGGGGGGGGGGGGGGCGGCGAGCCATCTCATAGGAGGTTTTTGTTTTGTTTTTTGAGGCCCAGGGTCCACATGGACTTCTGGCTAACGTCATAACCTCTGCTGGACCCTGGTGCAGCCCCTCTGTGACTGCCCTTGCTCATCTGCTCACAGTTTTCAGAGGAGACACATGGGAGAGTCCTGCCCCCTAGCGTCTGCACTGCTGGGCATCTTCTCTCAAGGATCCCAAGGTCCCTCTGCTCTGTCTAGTGCCTGGTACACAGGCTCATGCCACCAGGGCAGATTCCCAAGAAATGTGACCCAGGGATCCTGATCTGTGAGCACCCTTGAGTCCTGAGAGCCCTGTTTCTAGAGGTGACTGACTACCAGTTAGAAGCCCCGAGTGGTCCTAGGTTGGGTCACAGGGTCTCAGGCTACTAAGAGGAGGCCCAACACTGCCCATGAACAGTGATTAGTGCAGTTACTGAGAACTAGGATGGAACTGTATCTCTGCCTAGGCTGGGTTGGAGGCCTTGCATTCTGCATTCCCGCTTACAGTCACTGTCATCAAAATGTGACCCAAAGTCACACTGCCAAGCCTCCAACAGCTTCTTTGGCCTCCCTAGCCTGAAGTGCCACAAGACATCTGCTGTGCTGGGGTAATCTGCCATTTAGTGTTTTCCAGAGAAAGAAGTTCCTTAGTTTCTTAACTTAAAATTTATTTCATGTACTTGGGTGTTTTGCCTGCATATGTGTCTGTGTACCACATGCATGTCTGGTGTCTCAGGAGGTCAGAAGAGGGCATTGGCTCCTCCTGGGATTGCAGATGGTTGTGAGCTGCTATGTGGGTACTGGGACTTGAACCTGGTTCTTCGAAAGAGCAGCTGTCCTTTTTTTATTTTTTAAAATGAGACTGCGTCTCTCTAATATATAGGTCTGGCTGTCTTGGAAGGCAGATGCCACCATGTCCCATGGAGCCATTGATCTTAACTCCTGAGCTATTTCTCCATCCCAGTCACTGAGTTTTTGTTTTGTTTTGTTTGTTTTGTTTGTTTTTCTTTTTTGTTTTTATTTTATTTATTGTATTTTATTTTATTTTATTTTATTTTATTTTATTTTATTTTATTTTATTTTATTTTATTTTTTGAGACAGGGTTTCTCTGTATAGCCCTGGCTGTCCTGTAACTCACTCTGTAGACCAGGCTGGCCTCGAACTCAGAAATTTGCCTGTCTCTGTCTCCCAAGTGCTGGGATTAAAGGCGTGCGCCACCACTGCCCGGCTTGAATTTTTGATTACACTAGAAACAGTAGTTCAACCTCACTGTGAGTCCCGAACAACTGGAATGGGGGCTATCCCAAAATCTGTTGCCTGTAGGTAGGATATATTCTACTAGCAGGGCTGCCTTGTCTGGCCTCAGTGGGAGAGGAAGCACCTAGCCTCGAAGAGACTTGAAGTCCAGGGGGTCGGGGGATGGAGATACCCAGGGGGGCCCTACCTACTCAAAGGAGAAGGGGAGAGGGGATGGGGGAAGGATTGTGGGAGGGGGTGACCAAGAGGGGGGCACTGAGTAGGATATAAAGAGAATAAGTAAAAGAGAGAGAGAGAAAGAGAGAGAGAGAGAGAGAGAGAGAGAGAGAAGGAATGTAACACAAGGACTGGGTATGGTGATATATGCCTTCAGTCCCAGCATTCAAGAGGCAGAGGCAGGTGGATCTCTATGGATTAGAGGCTGACCTGTTCTATATAGGGAGTTCCAGGCCAGGCAAGGCTACATAGTGAGACCCTGTCTCAAAACAAACAAACAAATGGAATGTAACACAAACCAGGTTTTAATCCTAGTACTCGGGAGACAGAAGCAAGGTGGGTCTCTGTGAAATTAAAGGCAGCCTGGTCTACAGTGAGGGACAGACAGGGTTACATTGAAAGACCATGTCTCTAAACAAACCACAAACAAATGAATAAATGAAAAAGAAAAAAAGTAACACAAGCCAGCCAGTGCACACACCTGTGTTCCAGCCAGTGCACACACCAGTGTTCCAGCCAGTGCACACACCTGTGTTCCAGCCAGTGCACACACACACACACACACACACACACACACACACACACCAGTACTCCAGTCAGTGCACACATCTGTGTTCCAGCCAGTGCACACACATCTGTGTTCCCACTGTTGGAGAGGCAGGGTGATTGCTCAGTATGAGTCCTGCCTAGGTAGCATATCAACACCACAACCCAAACCCTGAGCCCTGGTAGATCAGTGGTGGAAATGCCTATAATCTCTATTCCTAAGGTAGGAAGACCTCAAGTTCAAGACTATCCCAGGCTACAAAAGGACTTTAAGCCCAAGTCTGGGCTTCATAGCAAGACACGGTCTGAAGAGAAAAAACAAAAACAATACAATGAAATTAAATCAAAATACTCCTTTTGTCTGTCTCCACAGGCTCAGAACTCAGAAGGGTTAGCAGTTTGGTTTTTCCTCTACAAAGAGAGAATACTAGCATTATTAAAACAAGTCATTGTGTTTCAAAGAATGAGTTTTGGTGGTTTGTGTATCTAAAATGTATAACTCATTCAGGGCTGGCAAGATGGCTCGGCCAGAACGTACTTGTGGGACAACCCTGACTACCAGAACACACATAAAGGTGGAAGGAGAACCAAACTGCATAACTTTCTGTGACCTCTACAAGCACACTTCGGCATGAGCCCTCTTCACCCCACCCACCCCATCAACAGACACCTTCTAATGAAATGAATTAAGAAATGCAAAAGGATATGTAACTGGTTTATTAAATATTGCAAGAAAGAAGTTTCATTTATCTTCCTGAGGTCATGCCTGTCTCTGCAGAAGATCCCCCTGAAGGCAGCAAAACCAGTGATGTCATGAGGCCCCTAACTTTCTATCTCTGTCTGCTCATTTTGGTATTCAAAATGAAATCCTTAAACCTCAGTTGGTGGCCTTTAATCCCAGCACTTGCGAGGCAGAGGCCAGCCTAGTCTACAGAGGGAGTTCCAGGATAGCCTGAGCTACACAGAGAAAGTCTATCTGGGGCAGGGGGTATTATGGGGGGAGTTGAGGAAGAGAAAACAACAACAAACCTGTTAAACCTCTGGCTAGCAAGATAACTAGCAATAAACACACTTGACACTGAGCTCATGGACAATCTGAGTTGATCATAGGGTCCACGTGGTAGAGGAGAGAACCAGCCCCTGTAGTTGTCCTCTGACCTCCACACACACAAATGAACTAAATAAATAAATAAAAAACAAATTCTGTCAAGCATGATGACTCCTGCCTGCAATCCCAGGACTCAGGAAGCTCCGGTGAGAGGACTGTTGCAAATTCAGGGGTAGCCTGACCTACATAATGAATCCTAAGATAGCTGGATTAGATTGAGACACTATCTAAAAAGGAAAAGATCTCTTTATGCTTCAACTTTCAGAACTTATCTTCTCCTTTCTTCTCGCTGACCGTGGTTAGGCAGGTGGAGAGGTTGAGGGTAACTGGCTTCCAACCCCGTATCTCAGAGCTAGAGTGTTTCCAAAAGAGTCTTACGGAACTCTTGCATGTCTCACGGAGTATGCTCTTTCTGCACAGACATGGCTCCAAACCATCCATTTCCTTTTCCCTCCTCTTTGCTCCTTGTAATTGACACGTCACTTCTGCGTGTCTGGACAGCAGGCACAACTAGTTCCATCCATGTTCCTGGACACATATGCCTGTGCTTCCCCAATGTTGGTATTGAAGGCATATACCATCATACCTGTCCCACTTAGAAGTTTTTTAAAATATACTTCTAGCCATGTGTGGTGGTCCACGCCTTTAATCCCAGTACTTGGGAGGCAGAGGCAGGTGGAGCTCTGTGAGGTCAGCTTGGTTTACATAGCAACTTCCAGGGTAGCCAGAGGTACATTTGAGACCCTGTCTCAAAATAAGTAAGTAAAATATTAAAACGTGCTCCTGACAGAACAGTAGCACATCGTTCAATCTTTTGCTGTTGTATTAATACAGAGACAGACCCACGACTAGTCAGCATGCAGAGAATAAGGGTCTGTGGATTGCTCAGCTCTGAATGAGACGCCTATGTCACGCCTCCTCCCTTCAAGGCCCAGGGATTGCTCCAGAGGAGGGCAGAAAGTTTATAAGAGCCCGAAGTAATGGATGCCTGCTGCGAAACAGTAGTTTATAAACAGGACAGTGCTGTTGCACACACTTGAACTCAGTGATGGCGATCGCATGCTGAAGGTCAAGCCAACCAAAAGCCAATATGGATGGGAGGAGCTAATGAAGCCACACCCCCAGAGGTGGCGCTATTGGCAGCTGTGAGCTGCTGGCGAGGAATAGTTTTCTTCAGAGACTGGCCCAGTGTGGCCCTACACTCATGCACACGCGTCAGTGAAAGGGGATTCTGGATTTTTTTTTAAAGAGCACATGAAGTGGGGGAGTCAAAATAGTGATTGGATAGTTGAGGGATTAGAAGGGATAGAAAAAGGAATGGCTTTGATTAAAATAATTGTGTTGGGCTGGAGGGATGGCTCAGTGGTTAAGAACACTGACTGCTCTTCCAAAGGTCCTGGGTTCAATTCCCAGCAACCACATGGTGGTTTATAACCATCTGTAATGGGGTCTGATGCCCTCTTCTGTCGTGTTTGAAGACATTAACAGTGTACTCACATACATAAAATAAGTAAATCTTTTAAAAACCGCTATACATAGGTTAGAGAGTCTCATACAATAACATTATTTTGTTACCATTTAAAATTTGTAGTTATATTTATTTTTCCCCACACAATATTTTCACTGATTCTCGGGGGTGGGGGGTGTCTCACATCCTGCACCCTGATTACAATCCCTTCCCAGTCCTTCCAAGTTTGTCCTTGCCCCATGACCCTCCCCCTCCCCAGACGTAAAAAAAAAATTAAGAAAAAACAAACAAGCAAACAAACCAAGTTCACTTTGCATTATCCACATACTCATTGGAGGTGGCCAGCCTCTTAAATAGAACTGAGTCCTCCCCTCCCACAGTTTCTGCCAGAAGCCAAGAGCATCTCAGTACACTTTATAAGAGTTCTTCTCTGTGGCTTCCTGTCTAGACTCTTTCTTCCTTCCTTCCTTCCTTCCTTCCTTCCTTCCTTCCTTCCTTCCTTCTTTCCTGTCTGTCTTTCTGTCTTTCCTTCGGGGAGTTGGTGGGGGTAGAGGTTGTCACAGAAACCTTCCATGTTCTCCCTCTCAACTGTGTGCATCTGCAGTCATCGATATCACAGCAAACCCAGCCTCCTTGAACTTCACAGTCGTCAGGAGCATAAGTCATGGGCCTCCATGGTTTCTGACAGTGGCACAGACCACAGACACAACCCTCTGCTATAGTAGAACCCTGGACCCAGACAAGGCCCTCAAAGACTTCCTGACCCTGGACATCAACATGGCCACAGGTGGCAGCCCAGGCCACCCACATCAATATGTCACTCCCTCCAGGTGACAGCACATCTATAGACATGGCTTCAAGCTCTAGCACAGACCATGGAAATCTGCATGACCCTCAGTGGAAATAAATCCCATAGGCATCACCCAGCCCTTAGCAAGGTGGCTCCAGGCAGGGGTAGAGGCAGGGGTAGGGACAGGGGTGGTCACAGGCCAGGCTGGCTAGCCCAGCTGCTGACTTTCCCACCCATGCCCTTTGAACCTCAGGCCAGGGCCATATTTATTTGTTTTAAGATGCATATGTGTTCCTTAGTGTACCTGTGGAGGTCAGGGAACAACTTGAAGAAGTTGGTCCTCTTCTTCTGCCATGCTGCCCTGGGGATGGAACTTAGGTCATTAACCTTAGTGGCAGACACCTGCTGAGTTGGCTTGCCTCTGGCCCTTAAATGATTATTTTTATTTCCTTTTCTTTTTCTTTATTAAACTAATATTTAAAAAATTTATTTATTTTTTTATCTTATGTATGTGAGTGTTTGCCTGAAGGTATGTATAGGCATCGTGTGCGTACCTGCTACCCTTGAAGGGCAGAAGACATGGATGGATCATGAGAGTCTTGGGACTGGAGTTACTAGTGTTTATGAGCCTCCCAGTATGGATGCTGGGAACCAAACTCGGGTCTTCTGCAAGTGCAGTAAGTACACTTAATTACTGAGCCATCTCTCCAGCGCCTTTATTTCCTTTTCATTCATTCATTCATTCATTCATTCATTCATTCATTCCATCCAGACCTCAGTTTCCCCTCCCTCCTCTCAGTCCTCCCCTTCACTTCTCCAATCCCCATCCACTCTTCCTCCTTTTATCTTCAGAAAAGAGCAGGCCTCCCAAGGTTATCAACCAGCCATGGCAAATCGAGTTGAAGTAAGACTAGGCGCCTCCTCTCTGGTTAAGGCTGGATGAGACAGCTCAGTAGGAGGAAAGGGTCCCAAAGGCAGACAACAGAGTCAGAGACAGTCCCTGCTCCCACGGTTAGGAGTCCCACAAGAAGACCAAGCGACAGGACTGTAACATGTGTGGAGAGCCTGGGTCAGCCTCATGCAGGCAGTTCAGTTTGGTGACCCCCTATGGGCTCAGATTGGTTGATTATGTGGTTTGACCCCTCTGACTCCTGGCTCCGGTTGTCCTCCCTGATTTCCATAGGACACACCCAAAATCCACTTAATGTTTGGCCGTGGGTCTCTGCATCTGTTTCATGTTCACTGCGTGAAGCCTCTCTGATAACAATTGGGCTAGACACCAATCTATGAGTATAGCAGACTATCATTAGAAATCATTTCATTGACTTATTTTCCCAGTCTTATGGCATGGGTCTCAAGCTGGACCAGCCATTGGCTGCCCACTCACACAGTTTCTGTGCCACCTTTCACCCCAGCACATCTTGTAGACTGGAAAAATTATAGGTCGAAGGTTTTGTGGTTGGGTTGGTGTCCCAGTCCCTCCACTGGAAGTCCTGCCTGGTTACAGGAGATGTTCAGTTCAAGCTATGCCTCGCCCATTGTTAGGAGTCTTAGCTAGGGTCACCCTCATCGATTCCTGGGAGTTCCCATTCCCCCACCCCCATTCCAGTTGTCTCTCCAGTACTCTCACCCTCTTTATTTCCTTTTCTATAAGAGTCTGTTATAGCCTTTGCCCATGTTTTTACTATTTTTTATGTTTGTCTTATTGATTCCTGGGCCTTTATATATCCTGGATGTCACTCCTTTATTATATGTGTTGCAATCCCCCTCGCTCCCAGTCTCTTGCTTGTACTGTGACTTTATGTTTGTCACCAGTCTTATAACCATCTACTTTCTTTCTGGATGCCTGTCTTGTCTTGTGATGGCCTTGCTAAAGTTCTTTGATCTTTGGATCTAACAAATCAACTGTAGGCTTACCTGTGGTGGAGGCAGGACAAGGGGGAAAGGCATGGGGTTGCCAAAGCCTCCTAGCATGACCCTATCAGGGCCTCAGTTGTCACAGCTACTAAGGGGACTTGGGGTGAAGTTGTTCCTTCCCACTGAGTTGCTGTGGAGATCAGAAGTGCCCCTGACAACAGTAAGCTAATATAGTGAGCTAACAACAGGCTCCGTAGGAAGGGCCTTTAGGGTGTCTTCCCCTCTACTTTGAAGGACCTGCTCCTCAGTTCCCAAACTCTCCACACTGCCACCTGGTCACTCTGCACATCTAGTTTTCTCCTGGGAATCCCTTCTCTCCTCTTCAGTCCCCTCCATCCCCTAAGCCTTTCAAGTCTTCAATGTACCCTCAGCCCATTGGCTGAGAACCCCACCCACTCCTCACTCTGGGATCCTTCTTGCCTCCCTCTCTGAGGTTTACCTCTCTGGCCTTGAGCTTCTGTGATCTGGAGCCTGGCTGACCTTTTAGTTAGCTCTCCTGGAATCTGAGTCTCTTCTTCCACCATCACCACCACCACCCCACCAGCACTGTTCTCTAGTAGTCCCACCCCACCAGCCCAGCCCCCGAACCTCACTGGGCCAGAGGCCTGCATCTGCTTTCCTATTAGGCCACATAGAGGGACATAGAGGGACAGTGTTGGAAGGGTCACCTCAATCCCTGACCTTTGGCCAGTTTTTCCTGTTATACTCAGATGCCAGATCCTCCTGCACCAGCCTACATGTCTGCACGCTGTTAATGCTGCAGCTACCTGGACAGCCTGTGACGCTTGTCCTTAGCTGGAATCCAGAAAATCCTGCAGGTTTGAGTCAGCTGTCTCTCTGGCTCCCTCCTCGAGACTAGACCTGCCTCTACCCTCTATCCTGCCTAACATTTAATATTTGTCTGGCCAAAGTTGTAGCAGACATGGTCTTTGCATGGGCTAAAACCAAATAAAGGGTTACTGTCCCAAAGTGACTCACTTGAAGGAGCTGGCTTTTCCTGCCCTTTAGCTCATTATGAGAACATCACATTCCTTTTCTTCAGAAACTGGTTAAAAGAGGATCTCAGGGTGCCAAAGTAGAGAGGTAATGGGCAGCTGCTGGCAAATAAAGGCCGGATCCTTGGATCCTTGTGGCCAGGGTCTGAGAGAGACTTCAGGGCCTTTTGGGACATTTCTCCCAGCATCCTCTTGCCCTTTTACAGAGTACCTGGGACTTCCTGTCTAGTAGCCACCAAGGAAGGTCTCCAAGGGGAATAAAGGACAAACAGCTGAAGACTGAGATAGCCTATTGAGAAGTCTTGAGCTAACTTTATGGTAACCACAGAAAGATTTACCTGGGAGAATGTGACCAGAGAGGCATGTTGGGGTTTGGGGGCGGGGAGAGGGTGGGGACCAGGCTTTCTGTTTATTGTAGCTCTTGAGAGTTGCATTGGAAAATGTCCAGGGCTCAGAGGGTGGATGGATCACAGGTGGGTGGCTTTGAAGTCTCTGTTCTGTCATTTATGGACAAGATACTGTCTACTCCCCAGGAGTATGATGAGGATTAAGAGGCCATTGGATGACATAACATTTAATACAACATGGTATATGTAAAGCCCAACCATCTCCGTTTTTGAAACTCCAGTTCCAGGAGGAAAACTACAAAGTCCACGTGAGCAAACATCCTTTGGCAACCCCCCACCCCTACCCCAGCAACAGCCAGTCAGGTTACAACAGCAGGACCAAGGTACATACAGATAACCTAAGACATCCTGCAAAGAGTAGATAACCTAGGCATTCTGTTTGTCAGGTGGTTTTGCCCCCGTGTTTGGTTCCTGTAGATTACGCCAGAAATGCAGTTTTTAAAACATTAACCTGCTGACCTGTATGGAAATTCCCTAAACTTTCTGTAACTACAATACATACCCTGCACCTCTAGACTTGAGACTCTCACTTCTGACCTACTGGAATGGTATCCATGAAAGTCCTTGTTAGTGAGCTCACAATAAAGACCCTTGTGTATTTGCATTGGAATTGGCCCCTCGGTAGTCTTTGGGGTCCCTGCAACTTGGGCAACAGAGTCTCACTGTGTAGCTTTGGTTGCCCTGTAACTCACTACACCAAAGTGGCCTAAAAAAAAACAGAGATTTGCCTGCCTCAACCTCCTGGATGCTGGGCTTACAGGGGTGTGCCACCATGCCCAGCTCATAAGCCAATCCTCCCTCTCCTTCTACCCTCCCCTTCCCTCTCTCATTCTCTCTCTCCCTGCCCCACTCTCTCCTCTCTATTTTTTGAGACAAGGTTTCTCTGTGTAGCCCTGGCTGTCCTGGAACTCACTCTGTAGACCAGGCTGGCCTCAAACTCAGAAATCTGCCTGCCTCTGCCTCCCAAGTACTGGGATTAAAGGCGTGTGCCTTTATCACCTGAAATTCTTAATCAGCAAACCCGAGTGTTTATCAGGAGCCAAAAGAATAGAGACTATTACGATCTTATTCAAATGTGTGCCCATGTTTGTGGGTACTGTGTACATCTGTGTGTTCATGCATGTTGCTGCGTGTGTGGTGTTTTCGTGTGTGAAGCACCACGACAGCACAAACGTATGTATGCTCCTCAGGTAGTTTCTCCTGCAGAGTCAGTACTCAGAAAGTAGCAGGTCTATGGAGAATCTGAAGCTCGCTAGTGCTTGAAAGAAGGAAAAAGTAAACAAATAGAAGACACGAAGGAGGGCATGGGGCTAGCTCAATCCAAATGGGGTGCTTGTTAAGGTCTGCTAAGATTTACCTCCTGAACTCATATGCCACACAGAAAGTATTGATATAAGTGCAAGGTTGGTTCCAGCAGGCATCATGCCCTACCCCAGGCATGGAGTCTCCAGACCTCAGAAAGTCCAGGCTCGGAACTGGGCATGTAGTAAAGTTGGTAGGGTATTTGTCTAGCATGCCTAAGTCCCAGATTTGAGCTTCAGCACCATAGAAGACTGGTCCTGGTCATGCATGCCTATAATCTCAGTACTTAGTAGACCAAGCCTGGAGGAACAGGAGTTTAAAGAGATTCTAAGCTACACAGAGAGTTTGAGGCCAGCCTGGGATACATGGCTCAAAAAGAAACAGAAGAAAAAAAAAGCCAGTCCTACTATTCACCAAGAGGTGACTCTCATCCCTTACTCATGGCCGGGAGGTCAGTTGGTTCCTCTGGCTGTGATCTGCTACAACTCTAATAGGAGGTATATTTATGAGTGCCATAAAAGGCACTGGCACGCTGGTGATAAAAGCCTCCCAAATCGCTATAACCGCTATTTGCATGTTTATGACCTCATTCGCTGGCTTATACATTCTGGTGTCCGTTACTACACCTGGAGGTACAGTTCCCAAACAGAATCCTAAAGGGTGAGAAGGGACAGCCCCAGGGTACTGCTGTGGGGCCTGAGAGGCTCGTCTGGGAGCATGCCCTGGAGGCTTTTTAAATTTTTAGTGAGGAATAATTTTCACTTGTTAAAATGCACGAAGGCATTAATGGATTACTGGGTGACTGACTAGATGCATGTCATATAACCACTGACCCCAGGAGGCTCTGCCACTCTGGACAAGTCCTTTGGGGCTTTTTACTATCCGTGTCCTTTGCCCTAGAAGTACCCACCAGATGGTCTCTACCCACAAAGGCAGGCCAGTTTTGCTGTCCCAGGGTTTCATTCATTACCTTCTAAAGGTAGTCAACTCTACAGTCTCTGGCTTCTTTGAGCAACACACCATTATTTAGGTCCATCCTTTTGGCCCAGTGAGACAGGGTTCATCTGTATCATCTTTGATAGTTGTAGCCGGCAGAACAGGTGACCCTCACTTGTTGATCTGGTCTGTTGTCTGTGGTGGATTTTTTTTTTTTTAAATTTCTTTTTTTTTTTTTTAAGATTTATTAACTTATTATATATGAATATACTGTAGCTGTTTTAGGACACACCAGAAGAGGGCATCAGATCTCATTACAGATGGTTGTGAGCCACCATGTGGTTGCTGGGATTTGAACTCAGGACCTGTGGAAGTGCAGTCAGTGCTCTTAACCACTGAGCCATCTCTCCAGCCCCTGTGGTGGATTTTTATGCGCTAAATTTTTCTGAATATTCCTGTATGAATTTAGGTGTGGGGTGCACAATTTTGTGTGTGTGTGTGTGTGTACTGTGCATCTATAAATGCATGTTCACCTGTCTCTGCATGCATACGGGTACATGTATATTTGTGTAGGCCAGAGGTTGACATCAGATGTCTTCCTTGATTACTCCCTGCCTTATAGTTTGAATCAGAACTTGCTGATTCAGATAGTCTAGCTAACAGGCTTCCTCCTGGAATCCCATCTCTGCTTCCCAGAATCTACAGAATCCAGTCAGTGCTGCTCATGTGCCTGAGGGTGACAGACTATCCACTGGAGCATGGACAACCCCAGGAGCCTCAACCCCAGTGGAAAGGACATTCCCCCGGCAGTCCTAAACTACCAATAGCTCCTAAGCTAGGGGTGGGGCACTGTGAACTCTTCCTTCACCCATGCTGGAATTTTGACTGGTTTGATCTTGTGTACATCTTAAGCAAGTGTGACCATGGCTAGTATGAGCTCCCAAATGCAATGATCATGGCATGTGCAGAAAACATCACCACCATCACCTCCATCGTTACATTCTTTTTATCTTTTCTTCTATTATGTTCCCTGAGTCTTGTGGGGGATGGGGGCAGTGTTGATGTCCAGGGCCTTATCTATACTAGGCAAGCACCCTAACATGGAACCATACCCGAATCCTTTGTTGTTGTTGTTTTTGGTTTTCCGAGACAGGGTTTCTCTGCATAGCTCTGGCTGTCTTGGAACTCATTGTAGACCAGGTTGGCCCTGAACTCACAGATCCACCTGCTTCTACTTCCTGAGTTCTGGGATTAAAGGGCTGCACCACCATGCCAGGCTCACACTCCCCCATCTTTTGAATTAAGAAAGAAAATTTTGAATCAGGGTCTTGCTAAATTGCTTAGGTTGGCCTGGGATGCAGGCATCCTTTTGTCTGAGCTTCCCAAGTAGCTGAGAGTATAGGTGACTGCCACTACGCTGGTCAAATGCTGCCACCACGTTGGTTGTGGTAGTGATTTACAGGGGATATTCCTTTGCTAGCACTAAAGAAAGCCAGTATGTGTATGTGCTTTGTTGTTTATAAATTATGCCTGGAAAACAAGAGAGTGTAGGGTGGTGATTGTGCTGGTTGAGCAAAGTACCAGAGAAGCCACATTTGGCACGAGGGCTGCCAGTCTGTGTCGTCTATAGTAGTCACCATATACATTTCTCATGCTGTTTAATCCAGATAATATTCACGAAGACATAAACTCACTGTGTGTGTGTGTGTGTGTGTGTGTGTGTGTGTTTGTGTGGGTTCGCATGCGCGCATATACATACGTATATGTGAAGGGGTGTATGTAGATGATATGTGTGCACATGCACATGTAAGCATAAGCACATGTGTACAGAGTGGCCAGAGGACAACATCTGCCTGGTTTCATGTTTAATTTAATTAATTGATGAATGTATTTATTTATTTATTTATTTATTACTGTGGGTGGACATGACCCACAAGGGATGCACATACTACTGTGTATGTGTGGTTATCAGAGGACAATTATGTCCGGTTTTCTCTTTCCACTTTTATGTGGATTCTGGGGTTTACAGCTAGCATCTTTAACCTCTGAGCCCTCTCACCAGCTTTAAAAAAAAAAAAAAAGACATTCTCTCACTAGCCTAGAACTCACCACGTGGGCTAGGCCCAGTGATCGCTTGTCTCCGTATCTCCAGTATTGTGATTATAAGTACATGCCACTGTCCCTGGCTTTTTATATGGGTTCTGGGTATGAAATTCAAGTACTTGTGGGCTTCCCAACTGAGCTGCAACTGAGCCCCTTAGTTAGTTAGTTTTACAATGGACTTGAGGCCAGTGTGGGCTACATGACATCCTGTCTCAAAAAAGAAAAGTAGCAAAGATTCATGTGTATATGAATTATTCTTACTCCTCTACAAAGAGAGAGGGCTGTGGCTACAAAGTGGGGGTTCACTGGGATTGTGGTGCTCAAGGATGGAAAATAGACTCTGACAGCCTGTGCCTGTGCCAAGGTAAATGATTGGAGATAAAGCAAGATAAATACCTTAGGAAGACAAGAAAGAAAAGGGGGAAGCCATTTTTCCCTTTCACCTCATGTCTCTCTCCCTCTCCGTCTCTTCCCTCTCTCCTCTCCCCTCCTCTCTCTCTTCTTTTCTCTTCCTTTCTCTTCCTCTCCTCCCTGATACAGCTGCAGTGCTGAAATGGAACTCAGAGCTTTGGAGAAATCTACCACCGACCTCTGCCCTCAGTCCCTCAAGGCAATTATTTAATTCTGTTGTGATTTATAGTTTGTAGAGTGATTATGAACATTTTGTTCTTGGATTCTCAGGGCTTGACAAGGTAGGAGGTTTCATCCCTGGCTACAGAGATGAGGAAACAGAGCTCCCACAAGGAGAGTTCCGCTGAAGGTCTGAGAAAATCTGACTAAATCTGCACTTGACACCAAGCTCTGTCTCCACGTCTACTACTTTTCCATTCACATGGTGCGGAGAGTGGAGGTGGTGGCATGTTTGCAGGTGCCAAGTCAAGGATTTGGAGCAGGGTAGGTGTGAGAGGTCACTAAGCAATGGCCTGTGACTTCCAGGGCAGCAGGGCCATCCAAGCCATCTGGGCATCAGCAAGACTTTTTGATAGCAATCACCTGCTATTGGCCACGTGTGATTGGCCACAGGAAGTCACTATGTGATCTGCCTACTAATCACCTCGGAAGTCACTGTGTAACCTGCCTCTCTTGGGGGTGATTACAGGGAGTAGATTGGTCAGTGCCAGTGGTACACCTCTGGCTGTTCACAGCAGATCATAGCAGACTTGAGGATCTTGTGTTGGAAAAGATCTGATGGATCAGGATGCTTTCAGTTCTTTGGGTCCAGACTTCACATTCTCACTTGATACAAGGCTCTAACTTAATATCTATTGCCTATGAGTAGACTCAGCTTTGGGAAGAGATGTTTGCATAAGATGGAAAAAGGCCAAGACCCCTTGTTGAGGGCATGGTATTTATTGCAGGTCACCACACAGAGCCGGTGAAGAGTGGAGACCAAGCTGGGGGTTGCCTAGGATCCTTGGAGTATGCCAGTCTCTGCTTTCTTACCTTTCCAGTTTTTCGAGACAGGGTTTCTCTGGCTGTCCTGGAACTCACTCTGTAGACCAGGCTGGCTTTAAACTTGGAGATCTGACTGACTGCCTCTGCGTCTCAAGTGCTGGGATTAAAAGCATGTGCCACTAATGCCCAGCACCCGTCTCTGCTCCTGAGTGCCAACATTTAGCATACTAGCTGTCTTATCTACTATCGTCTCTCAGGGGATCAGGCACAGTGGCGAGTCAAACATGTCTCTTCTCTTAGGGCGACTTTTGTCTTCATCAGGGGTTGGAGAAACAGAGAGAGGCAAATGACAATGAAGATATTAACCGGCAATGGAGTGAGCAGAGATAAAGGAAGAAAGAAGAGAGGGAGGGAAGAGGGAGAGAGGGGGGAAGGCTTGGTTCACACATGTAGATGAGTAGGCAGGGGCCTAAGGAAATCACTTCATTAAAGAGATCCTGAAACTATGAGATGGTCATAACTATGTGGAGTTGGGTGCAGGGGGCAGGATGGAGAGGGTGCCAGTGCCCTATGGTAGGAAGGGTTGAGGTGTACTCATGGAAGGGAAAGGAAATTGGTGGGGGTGCAGCACCTACTGCCTCTGGGGATCAAGCTGACAAGTACAGCAGCAGATCAAGTAGGTGAGTGGGACAAAGTGGAAGGCAGGTGGGGCCAATCTCACAGCATCTTGAAGCAAAGCTCTCAGAATTACAGTGCATCAGGAAACATTGGTGAACCTTTATGAGGAGGGTATCATGTTCATAAACCAGGCTGTCCTAAGTTATCCGTCTCCATATGTCTCTTCTATGACTTACCCCCAATCCAAGTTTCCCAGTGGTGGAAGGTTGAGGAGCTGGGGCTGGTGAGGGGCTCAGTGAGCAAAGGTGCTGGGAGCCTGAGGATCTGATACAGTCCTCAAAATCCCCATGGTCAAAGGAGAGAACCAACTCCCTAAGCTGTCCTCTGACCTCTATGTGGGTGCTGTGGCACACTCACCCCTCCTCCATAAATACATTTAAAACGTTTAAAAAGAGTCAAGGAACTGGCACCCCTTGTGGCCTAGCTCTGTCTCTCATTGAGGATGGCTTGAAAGCTCCTAGTTTGCTGTATAGAATGTACACATAGCCCATCCAGAGGGACCTTGGAAGGGGTATACACACACACACACACACACGTATAACAAATGACAGGTGTTCAGATGATAGTTTAAGGAGTTCCTTGTGGCTCCTTGCCCTTCATCATTAGGGGTCAAGAGGTGAGCAGTGGAGAAACACTGGAGGCAACAAGAGAGTTGGCTTCTGGAAATTTGTATTTGAATAAACTGAAAGACAGTATAGGTCCTGGTTGGGAAAATGAAATGTTATAGAGTATTTTATCTGTCAAAGCCAGTTCCTATATTAACTCAACTCCATGTCAGTTGCAACTTTGGGGGGTGGGGTGGGAAGAGACAGGGCCTCTCCATGTAGCTAGCACTGGCTATTCTGAAACTTGCTATATAGGCCAGGATGGCTTTAAATGAATAGAGATATGCCGGCCTTTGCCTCCTGATTGTTAGGATTAAAGGCCTGTGCAACCCATCTTGGTATACATCTTTTTTTTTTTTTTTAAAGATAGAGTTTTGCTACGTAGTTCTGGCTGGCCCAGCACTCATGACTTTCTTTCTGGGATCTCCAGGTGCTGGAACTACAGGCCATACACCTCCACTTCCAGCTCCAACCTTGCTACCACTACTATTGCTGCTGCTGCTACCACTACTACTCTTAGTACCACCACCTCTGGCTACAGTTATTATTACCATCATTGTAAGTGTTAGTGTACAAAGACACGGTTTCACTGTGACATTCCCATGCATTTGCTTCTCTGGAACAGAACACATGATAACAACAGTAACTAACATTAAGCATTTACTATGCGCCACCCATTGAACTTGTGAGGTGTTATTACCCGATCTCCACTGACCGACCCAAATGAAAGGCCTGACTAGGCAGTAACTTCAGGTCACAGGGCTGCTCGGTGTTGAGCCTTGTTTACTCTCAAAGCCCATGCTCTTTTTAGATTTATTTGTTTGTTTGTTTGTTTGTTTTTTTCGAGACTAGGTTTTACAGTCTTGGCTGACCTGAAATCACTTTGTAGACCAGAGATCCGCCTTCCTCTGACTCCCAAGTGCTGAAATTAAAGGGCTTTTTTTTTTTGTTTTACTTATGTGTCTGTGTGGGCATGAACGTGTGAGTGCTGGTGTCTGAGGCATTAGTCACTGGTGAACTACATGTAGGCACTGGGAATTGAACTTGGGTCTCCTGCAAGGGTCATCAATATGCATTGGTAATTGCTGAGCCATCTCTCCAGCCCTGAAACCAATGCTCTTAATCCTTATATAATTACCCTAGAATGTGTATGATCATGTCAACCCTATTAAAAAAAAAGGTTCTCATGGTAGAAATTGACCCTTGTCAAAAACACCCAGAGGACTAGAATGACAGATGAACTGTAAACTAAAACAAAAAAGAGCGGGGGGGGGGCAATGTTCCCATCAATAACAAAAGTGAAAGATCTTTAAAAGAAAAAAATAGACTTTTTTTTAAAAGTTAGAAGAGATTCAACCCCTCAAGACAATGGATATGAACAACAGGTTATGTACAGAAGGGGAAATACAGATAGCAAACGGGGAAATTTTGAATGTTTAGTCATCCAAGAAGTGCCAAATAAGGTAACCTTAAACTACTACTAGGCATCGTTAATGCAGGGGAGAAAAGATGTCACTGGGTGTTTAGAAATGTGCATTAAATTCCTTACACTCTTTCTTGCTGGTGAAAGAACTGGGGCAATAGAGGGCCACTCACAGCTTTCCACCTGAACTTTCCCACTCCTAGGAACTCAGCTCACCCGTGGACCGCATGGATGTGTTAGCAGATAATGGCAATGAAATAAAATACACCAAAATAGGAACTGTATACCTTAAAAACGACCATGCAAACAAAACATGTTAGTCAAAGTAGCAAATAAAAGAAAACGTGTACTTGCAAGTATATCAAGGTAAGATCCATGTAGAAGTTTTTTTTTTTTTTTTTCGGTTGGGGAGAACTCAAATTGTGTAGCAATAATTGAATATTGTTTTTACATTATTTTTTTTCCTGTTAATTTGTCTTTTCAATGGTGCTTACACTTACAAAAAGAAAAATCATCTGGTGTTTGTAATGTGTGTATTTCCCAAGGTTGCCCAAAACAAGAGAAAGATGCCTAGTGTGACCGTCCCCCATCCCATTCATGTGTTTGTATGTGTGTGGGCGCCTCCTCTTCTCTCAAAGGCAAGAGCCTTCCTTTAGTAGGATCCCTGACTGAGGCCATCTTAGGCTGGAGAGTCTGGTCTCATTGGCACTCCTGGCGCTGGAATTTTCTCTGAGGGGACTTTCTGGAGCAGGTGGGTGTGCATCCTATTGACTCCTGTGCTTGCGGAAGAAGGAATGAGTATCCAAACGGAACTGCCCGTGGGCACCTTCGGATTCGAGGCTGATTCACAGCATTTCTGAGCTTCTCTTGAATTTCTTAGGTCATCCTATGCCCCTTTGCTGGAGAAAACTGATTTACAAAGCGCCTCTCCGAAGCCTGGACATCAGGTATATATAGAGGCGTTCGAGTTGGACTCGGTAGACCGGCACTAGAGTGCCCTGTTAGATCTCAAAGGACGTGTAGGATTCCCGACGTGGCCCGGCCAGCGGGCGCAGCTCCCTCGGCAGCCGCACGCGCCCTTTAGGGACCTGCAGAACTGCTGCCTCTCTGCTAATACCATCTTGCTCGAGGTGGTCACGTGCGGGCCACAGTGGCGCGCTTCGCCTGGGACCGATGGATCAGGGGACTTCGCCGGGTCCCGAGCTGCTCTGTCCAGAAGCCGAGGTGAGGTCTTTCTCTCCAGAATCCAAGCAGGGCCAGGACGCGCCCCCGGAGCCCGAGGACGCTTTTCCAAGCCGTACTCGGTCCATGGCGCCGTCGGGGATCAGAGGCCCACGCCGCGCAAACCCAGCGCCACGGCCTCGCGGGTGTCTTCTGCGAGGTGCGGATGGGGGACGCGGGAAAAGCGGCGGGTTATGGACCCGGGCCCACGGACGCGTCGTCTGCCGTGCAGCTCCAGCTCCGCGAGCCGGTGGGTGCGGGGAGGCCGGGTGGGGAGTGCCACGCGCGCGAGGCGAGGGGCGCCGGTTGCCCGGAGGACCGCGGAGCTGAGGGGGAGTGGGGGGGGGCGCGGGCGCATGCGCCTTGCGTCCGTGCCATATTGGAATGAGTCGGAGCGCGGAGCGCCGCCGCCGCCGCCTCCGCCGGAGCGCGGGTGCAGGGGGGCGGGGAGAGCTGCCGGCCGCCCCGCTCTGCCGGGCCCAGCAGGAAGGAGGGCGCGAGCAGCGCGAGCGGAAAAGGCGCCCCGCGCGGGCGAGCGCAAAGAAGGAAAGAAAGAAAACCAGCGAGCGAGCGTGTGAGCGAGCGGGGAGAGCGAGCAAGCGCGCGCGCGAAAACTCCCGTCAGGTAAAAAAGCGGGGCGGCCGGCTGGGCCTTCCCGCGCGGCGGCCTGAGGGGTGGTGCGGCGCCCTCCTGAAGAGGCCCAGCAACTTTGCCAGCGGGAAGCGCCGGGAGCCGGCGGGCGGCGGGCGCGCGGGCTGAGGCGCCAACGGGCGGCGGCGGCGCGTTGGGCGGGGGTACG
>NW_021620506.1:2032677-2146066 GCF_004785775.1 Grammomys surdaster | reverse complement strand
GCGGCGCGCGTCAGCCCAGCTGGGCGCGAGAGGCCAAAGTGGCCGGGTGGCGGCAGCGGGTGCCCAACTTGCAGGCTTCAGTCCCCTGCCCCCATCGAGCGCCCTCCCGCCGAGCCCCCGCGGACCCGCCCCCCCGGGCTCGCTCCGGGCGGGGCGCGAACCCGCAGCCCGCGCGGCCGCTCAACTTCGCAGGGCCCAGGCGGCAGCAGCAGCAGCAACAGCAGCAGCAGCGCGGTGGCCGAGAGTCAGCCTCCGCCGCAACCGGTGGCTCCGGCCTCTCCGGCTCTTCGCCTGCGGAGGCAACGCCGCCGACCCCCTGCGCGGATCTGGTTTGCGTCCTGAGGCCGCTCGGCAGGTCCGTGACCGTTTCGTTTTCTCTTCCCAAGTCTTGTTTTGTTCGCTGTAAAGACGGCCAGAGGGACGAGCCCTGTGTCCTGGGAAGCAAGGCCTGCTCTTTGCGGAGCAGAAAAGCCTTGTGAGACCAGAAATAAATTCCCGCGGAAAGGATATACGTCGTGTTAAGTCCCCCACCGCCCTGCGAATGCCAGCTGTTCGAGTGGGGTCTCAAAGTAAGCTGTCAAAGCCAGGTTGTCTTTAGAGCTTGCCTTGCAGTGGGGTGGGACGCTCCTGTCTCAAGTAGGGCTTTTTTACTTGGTGGGCGCGCTTCCCCGCGGGTCACTCAAAGCAGTTACTGGCCCCAAGTGGTGTCTTGTGATTCCTGTATTTACCAAAAAGATCTGAAGGAAGTAGAATGGATTTTGTCAATGTCTTCGTATGGCCTCTCCTGAACCATGATTTTTAAGATGTCATACTTTATTTTATCTGAAGCAAAATGAATGCTTCGAGCATGTAACTGTTGTTGTGTCAGCTGTCTAGATGGGGTGGAGGAAGATGAACGTGTTTTCATAAGTACACATTGGGGCCTGTTAACTCTTAGCAAATGTTGAACTCTTCTAGGCCACAGGTAGATTCAGAGTTCAGATTTGTTTGCAGTGTCAGGAACAAAACAACCAGTTGGAACTAGAGGGACCTGAGAGAAGGAAACAGTTGTGTTATAACGTTAGTACGTTGCCATTGACGAGCCGCCTTATCTTGGGGTAGATGTCTTATCCAGTGTGGTTTTTGATTTTCCTTATTATTTGCAAAAGTGGGATAAGTAGATCACCATTCTTTCGGTTCTAAAATTTGGAGACTTAAAATGAAATTAGAAAAATAAGTTTTGAAAGGTTCTGTCTACATAAAGTTACTCACAATATGTGTCTTTATAAAAATAGATGGGGAAAACCATCTTGTTAGCTAAATCCAGAATCATTCTGTGAACTTTATTCGAACACAGACTTTTAAAGAAGGCATTTCAATATACTTAAGAAATTACACCTTTCAAAGTTTAACAGTGAAATCCGAAGTTTTACATATGCATATGTCTTGATGGCCGTATACACATTAAGGTACAGAGCATTTCCAGCCCTCCCCACCAAGAGGTTCCTCTAATTGAGTAAACATCTGCCCTTTTCCCAAGACGGCCACCAGTCTGACCTCTAACATAACCAATGAATTTTGCCTCCAAGCAGGACCTTTAAGAATGAGAAAGGGGCAGTATTAAGTATCGAAGGATAGCAGGTACTTGACCTCAGAGATGTCATTTTAGTCCTGATGCTGTGTTTTTGTACCAGTGTAGGGTTCCATTATCTACAGGGTTTTAAGCTTCCGACCTTTAAGCTTTGTGGTCAGAAGGCTGTTTTTTACTGAGTAGTTTTTGCTGTGTTAGGATCGTGATTTCTGGGAGTCTTTATGTTTATAGTCGAGGTTATATTATTATATCATTACCCACTTTGGGATACAGATATATTTATAGAGAATAGGTTTGAAGGAAGAATTATGAATTTTCTGAACTATTTAAAGGTGGTAGTAGATGAATTAATTCCGTTAAGTGTAGAATTTGCAATGAAAATTGATTTTTTTTGTTAAGTCCAGTGAATTAATAATATGGTTGTAATGCTTTAACTACCTTTAAATGACAGGAGTTAACTTGATTTATGCATATAGGATGTACTCCTGGTTTATCAACTCATTAAAAGTCTAACAGTAAAAGTAAGAACAAAATATGAATAAAAATTATGTCAGCTGCAGCTTTTATAAAGTCCAAAGTGCTTTAACTAAAGCCACTTTTTGTATTAGGACCCTAGCCAAAAAGTTGAGTGTTAAATATCCACTGGGAGTAAATGCTGCAATAATTTGCTAGTATCTCCCAAATATTTTTTAATGTATTCATGTGCCCTTTGTTTCTACTGCTAAAGGAGACAGGTAGGTTCTAAGTGAATGCTTATCTTGTTAGCTTCTAGCAAACTCCTAGGTTTTTTGTTTTTTGACTGCAAAGACATCTGTGTGAGAGAAAGTTGGAATGGTTTACTACCCATGTTAGAGATTTATGTAGACTACTTCACAAAGGTCAAAGGTTGGTTTTTTTTCCTGTCTAATCAGCATGTTGATGGGCCAACAACTAATTTAAATTTGGTCATTCCATTCAAAGTTTACAGCTTAAAGAACTAATAGAATACATGATGATTCAGCCACCATCGATGAACTGCTTGAGTTTTCTGAGGCCTTTTTTTTTTTCCTTTTGAATTCTTAAACTGCTGAATCTTTGGGATGCAATTGAGGGCATATATAAGAAACAGAAAATGCAAAAGGGGCTTTCTTCTCTTTAATTGTTTCTTTGGGAACCATGGTTTTCCCCTTTAAAAATGCTTTGCCATGTATGTGCTCACAAATATACATACAGAGATTTTAAATAAATAAATGTTAAAAATAAAGCTTTGGTAGCCAGGCATCATGATATAGGCCTGAAGTGCCATCATTTAGGAAACAGAAGGATTAGGAATTCAAAGCCATCCTGTGCTACACAGGATGAGTTTTAGGCTATCATGGGCTACATGAGAGTTTCTTTGACTCAAAAAAACAAATCCAAACTATACAAAACCAAACCATCACCAAAGTGCAAATATCTTCCTTGCCTGCACATTTGTAGGGTGGGCTTTGTCATAGTGATAACTAGAATGAGCTTAGCTTTAGATGTAGTAGAAGATGTCATTTGAATTTAATGTCTAGGCAGGCGGTGGTGACGCATACCTTTAATCCCAGCACTTGGGAGGCAGAGGCAGGCGGATTTCTGAGTTTGAGGCCAGCCTGGTCTACAGAGTGAGTTCCAGGACAGCCAGGGCTACACAGAGAAACCCTGTCTCGAAAAACAAAAACAAACAAACAAACAAACAAATCTAATGTCTATAGAAAAGATGAACAAATCAAACTTTATTGACCTTAGGTTATAGTCACATTAAGTGACAACTACAGAATATTATTTATACAGGAATCTGAATGCTAAATATTATATTAAATTTTCCATTTTAAAAATTTAAACAGACTTTGTGGCATTATTTGGCTGATAGTTAATATTTTATAGCAATTTCAGTGAAATTATAAAAATGTACCTGGTAAATGGTGCAGATTTGCTATGGCAGAGTGTTTTCCTTTTTTTTTTTTTTTTTTTTTTCCTTTTCGAGACAGGGTTTCTCTGTGTAGCCCTGGCTGTCCTGGAACTCACTCTGTAGACCAGGCTGGCCTCGAACTCAGAAATCCGCCTGCCTCTGCCTCCCAAGTGCTGGGATTAAAGGCGTGCGCCACCACCGCCCAGCGAGTGTTTTCCTTTTTATGAATACAATTTGTATCTAATTTGGGTATTTTTGTATTTGAAAACAGTTTTTCTTTATACTTGGTTGTTAAGCTAGGGGCAAGTGTCTGGGGGTTTTGGTTACCCAAGTTTTTAGCCATTAGACTTTAGGGAGTGGGGTTTTGTTAGGCTACTGTTATATTTCAAGTGATACCAGCCCCACTGGAAAATGATTTACAAACAGAAAAGATGTAGTTAGGTTGTTGAAAATTCATGTTTAAAGTTTTCAAAAGTGAGGGTAAGGAGAATTAAAAACAACTTATTAAAGAAAAAATGTAGACTTTCCTGCAAGTTTTCTGCTGGATGGTGGTGACTCATTCCTTTAATCCAAGGACTTAGGAGGCAGAGGCAGGTCTCTAAGTTTGAGACCAGCTTGGTTTACAGATTGAATTCCAAGGCTACACATAGAAAACCTGCCTTGGGATGAGAGAGAGAGAAAAAAAAAAGAAACAAAGAAAAAAATTTCTTTTCATTAAAGTTGTTTTTTTTGTTTGTTTGTTGCTTGGGTTTTTTGGGGTGGGTATAACTGGGCATGTGTGGAGGTCAGATGACTAATTTTTAAGTTTGTTTACTTGTTCCATTTTGGGTTTTTGTCTTTAAATTTATTTATTTGATTTTACATAGATGACTGTTTTAGTTGCATATAGGTATGTGCACCACCTGAATGCTTGGTGCCAGTAGAGGTCAGGAAAGGTGATCCGATTTCTGAGACTGAAGTTATAGATGGTTGTGAGCCACTGTGTGAGCTCTGGGAACTGAGCCCCTGTCTTGGTCTTGTGTCAAGAATAGCTAGTGGTCTTAACTGCTGAGCCATTATCTCTCCAGTCCTTTCTGCCTTGTGTTTTGAGGCAGGATGTCTTGTTTCTGCTGCTGCAGTGCACATTGACTCTTGTTTCTGCCTTCCATTTCACCACAGAACCTCCAGGATTATAGATACATCCCCCCTCCCAGCCACTTAAAGAATCTTTAAAATAAAATTAAAAATTTTATTTTATTATGTGTTTTACCTGCATGTATGTTCATGAGCAGCATGTATGCCTAGTACCCTTGGGGTCCACAAAAGGATGTCAGATGAGTTATAGACAGTTGTGGGGTGCCATGTGGGTTCTGACAATTGAATCTGGGTCCTTTGGAAGAACACCCAGTGTTCTAAACTTCTGAGGCATCTCTTCATCTCATGAATCTGGCTTTTTAACCAACTGAGCCATTTTGTCAGCCCACTGCAGAAGTTCTAACAAGAGTCTTAAAAAAAAAAGACCTTCTTTAAATATCACCTGATCCCAAAGACCTAATCCTTCCCATAAAGCAGATATTCTTTACCCATTCTATCTACCCTAAAACAGTTTAGTAACTAACCTCTTTCTGTATACTAAAAAAAAAAACATTAAAAAGCACTCAACACATGCAGTACTGTACATAGTGTTAGAAATGCTACTAGTCCCTGCACAGTGTACTGATAATGGGAAGTACCTGAGGATTTGTATATAATTATTCTTCTAGTCTTTTTTGTTCAAAGGATGCTTATAAAAACCATATTCAGGCTAGTCCTGGAGGCATTGCCCTGCCATCCCAGCACTGTTTGCCCAGGCAAGAGGATTGTGAATTCAAGATCAATCTAAGGCAACCCTGTCCTAGTAAAAACCAAACATGCACCCAGAGGGCGGAGAATTAGGCCCTATCTAAGGACATACATACTTAGGTCTTAAGCCAGTTTTTTTAAAAAATAATTTTAACATAAAGTATCTTTATATGAAAGGGATGTTATTTTAATGCCAGCAGTTGGTAGTTATGCTGACATTCTTGTTTTCTCTTGATAAGAGGCGTTGACCAGACTCTTGGATGAGGGGCTCCTTTCCCTTTTCATTTGTAGAGTTTCCTTGTCTTTCTATCTTGCCTTAATGAGATCTAACAGTTGTATTTATAGCTGTAAAATGCAATAGAACATATTATTGTTAAAGAAAAAATGACCAGTCTTTTCAGTGGGATGTGGTAATTACTGTAACCACGGACTTTTCCACTTGTGCCCAAGTTCCCTAAAATGACTGAGACTTCTCATATCTGAATAAGTGCCTAGGCCAGTTGCTTTGGATCATTTCTGTCAGCTCATGACTCAGTTATCCTTTTAAAACAAGTCTAAACCATGCCATGTCACTAGTTATCTCTCCTTCAGTTTTATGGAACCATCTTTCAAAGAGTTTGGGCAAATCCTTGCTGCACCTGATTCTATCCCAGAGTTCCTTTCTCTGCTAGAACTCCCACCTCTTTTTTCTTGCCTCAGTTCATTGGCCAATCATTTTTACTCGATAGGTGATGTTTCCATTCAATACAAGAGATTCTTTCTGTATATCCCCCCTTTAGTCCAGTCTTTTTAGTCCAAGGCTCTTTCTCTTTCAGTAATAAACTGTAAACAGTAATAACAATTATGAAAACTATCAGGTGAGATTACATTCACATTGAGCAGTCCGTATGTATATGCCAATCTTGAAGAAGGTATTCTATTATCTATCCCATCTTGGCGAGTTGAGAGTTCTGTACCTAAATCAATTTTTATCACAACTTTCATTACCAACCTAAAAGCATCTTAGACCTTAAAACATTTTCCTAAAACCTAAACAACTTAAGCTTAATTGTAGGACTATAACTAACTATATAGTCTTCAACCCTATCAGAGACCCGAGAAGAAATAAATATTACCTGAGTATGCAGGGAGTGCAGGCAGCAGCTTCCAAAGCTATAGATATGACAAAGCTGACTGCCTGGACAGTCCTCCAAAATTTCTCTGTATCGTTGGAGCATCATCTTTAAGCCTTCTGGCCCAGAATGTCTGACAGACTTTTTTGTGAAGCAGGGCATATGAAGGACTGCTTACCTTGTCTTGGCAAAGCTTAGCAGTTGACTTCTCTGCATCTTGTTTGTACAGTTTGTACGGCATTCTGTCTGCAGCTGCAGCAAGGGTAGTTTCTTGCCTAAGTGGCTAGTTTGTCACATATTTGAGGCAAACTCCATATGGAGGTTCTTTGATGCTTGTCATCTTTGAACTAGAATAGAGGTGCAGCCAGGAGCAGACTTTTCTCATTGCCAAAATAGGCCTTTTATTAATAAAACATCGTTAAATATAATACTATGTAGCTCTGAGGTTTTTGAAGACCGTTTATCTATAGTATATCTGAATAGGCCAATATTGCTTGTTTCTAGCTATTTACTATCTGTTCAACCTTGGAAACATTTCTTTTTTTTTTTAATAATTTATTTATTTTTTCTCAAATCGTAATTCATTCACACAGGGGTTATAAACACAGAAAGGCAGGATGTAGGGAAGGGGATGACACTGGAGTGTGGGTTTTCAGGGGGAATACAGATATCTTCAGAACCGGGTATCAGCTGGGTGAAGGTTCAGGGGACAGGTCACTATGACTCTGCCTATAACTCGATTGTCCTTATCTAAGTTGGTATTGTCTGCCAAGGCTACCTATTTACAAGGTCTATGACTACTCAGGCTGGTAAATTTCCACAAAAGCTGCCTGTTGACATTAGCTTATAGCCATCTGTTTCAATGTTTTTCCACAGAGACCCAAGACTTGGTGTTAGTATACATGTATGACAGGCCTATTGCTGATTTTAGGCCTATGGCTGATTTTAGGCCTATGGCTGATTTTAGGCCTTCAGTGTGTAATCAGGGCTGCCCCTGACATCTTCTCCCTTCTCTAAGTATAGAAGGGCTGTGGCAAATCTAATCTTGTGAAGGCGGGGATAGAGGCCTGACCTCCAGTACTTGAAGGGGACCTTGTAATGGCTCCAGTCCTCCTGTCGTTGGGAAACAGACTTCTATATTTAACTAGACTACTATCTAATATGATCATCAGTTTGTCTGTTTGATTACCAACTTGCAGTTTTTAATTATCCTAAACAAGTTTGCAATAGCAGCATTCAAAGACTAGAACTTCACATTATATAGGTACAATACCTTAAAGAAGAGTTAAACACACGCATAGTGTATTGTAGCAAAATAGAACCCTAAATCTGTATTAATATACAAAGACCATACCAATGTAAAAATATTTGTCTTGTTGATGTTCTTTGTTCTAAAAGTAGGTTCAATAACCTACCCTTTCATCCTATTCTTCCTATATCCCCTCTTTTTCTTTTCATCCTTTTATCCCTCCTTCCCCATAACACTAGATAGGAGGGAAAGAAATCTCTAAATTTAACCTTCCTTATTTTGTTTCCTCCCCTGTCCAAGACCATAACAACTTGCAAACAACCCCCCTGCCCCCCTATAATGATGATAAACCATGGAACAACCAAAAACTCTCCATCCCACCTTTTGGGAAGGAGGTGTCATTCTCTTAAAATTGCTTCCTGTTGATTTGGGGCATCGTTTTCCTTTGACTCCAGCCCCCTTAAACATGGGGATATTGGTCAGTCTTAAGAATGCTAGCTGTAGCATTTGCTGTCCAGTCTCTGCTCACTGAGAAAGTTCAGGGGTTAACTGAAATCCTGACATAAACAGTCTGTGATGCTGGATGATCTAGGCTAGCCTATTTGAAATTGTCCCAGGCTGGGCGGTGGTGGCGCATGCCTTTAATCCTAGCACTTGGGAGGCAGAGGCAGGCGGATTTCTGAGTTCGAGAGTTCAAGGCTAGCCTGGTCTACAGAGTGAGTTCCAGGACAGCCAGGGCTACACAGAGAAACCCTGTCTCGAAAAACCAAAAAAAAAAAAAAAAAAAAAAAAGAAATTGTCCCAGATGTAAATTTTTGAGAAAACAGCACAGAGGCAGTCTAAGGTAGGATCAAGCAGGAAGATGGAATAAATATGTCTGAATGTCTCAGCATCTCAGAGGGTACATCTTGTTAGGGCTGCCTTGACTTCATTGGTGTCTGTAAACATAAAACTTTCACAGGTATTGTACATTTCTGCACTAGCATGTATTATGGAATGTGCAATGTGCACAAATCATTTAAAGATTTTCTGCTCTCTGTCCTAGCAGGTCTTTTTTTTTAAAGTTAGTTTGGATTGTATAACCAATACATTTCTATCTATGCCATTTGAAGGGATGGCATGATAAGTCCTGTGGATTCTGTAGCCAACAAGATTTATTAGCTATGTATAGCTGAAGTCCTGTCTGGAGACATTTTCATGACTCAGCTAGTCTCAGAGCTGTTCCCATGTAGGGAGTCAGGGATACAAGTCACCTGCCTTATTGGTCTTCATGATTTCTTCCTTCCTGGGTGCAGTCAGGATCTTCAGAGGGTCTCCTCCATGAAATACAATTTTTATTGATTTGGATGGAATCCACAGCTTTTTTTTCCCCTATGAATACAGATGTACAGCCTCTACCCCAGCATAACACATTTCCTTCCCTCCTTTTTGAAGTTAGGACATCCTAGATATAAACAGGCTGATTTAGTTTAGTTTTTATTTTCATAATCCAGTATCTCTCAACAGCTGTGTTATCTGTTTCATTAACACTTAAAAATTTTAAAGTCAATAAAGCATTATTTAATCTATCTCTGGGAGATTCCATATCCCCTTTCTATTAAATGATAATTTCCTTTAAAGTACGATTAGATCTCTCCATAATTGCTTGACCTGTATTATTGTAAGATAAATCTATAACATTTTATGCCATAACATCTAAATAATTGTTTTATTCTAATGGATACTTATGTTGAAGCAGTATCAGTTTTAATCTATAAACACATCTCCAAGAAAGCCATCATCTCTGATAAATGTTATCTCAGAATAATTCTTTTCAGAATTTAAAGCAGAGCCTCTTAGAATTCTGAACCTATATCAGTTATATATACCAACACATGTACATATTTAAACATCTTAAACTCTTTCTAATAAGCTATTGTATGACATGGCTCTAAGGTAGCATCATTAAGCAGAATCTGTGTTCTTAACTTAGCATATTGCGTCTCTATGGCTTGACATTCTAATTCCTCAAGCGTTTGTGGATTTTTCTCATCTGCAACTACTTTTCTGATGTTGCTGTAGGTTCCAGATTGGATTCTTTTGAAGATTCTTTATTCTGATTTGAATAATCCTCTAACCTCTGGTTTATGGACTCAAATCTAGCATTCCAAATCTTTCAGTCTTTTCTTTCTCTAAGTCTGCTTTATTCTGTTCTTTCTTAAAGAGAATACTACAACTACAATCATTATTGAACATATAATTATTTGGATGCTGATAATCAGAACAAAATTATACAGGGTCTAAGTGTACTCTATTGTTCTTTTTTTCTCCATTTTAAACATAAACAATATTTTCTTCTTAGTCTCTAACTCTGCTTAAGGAATTCCCAAGTATCTTACCAAGTCTGTTGACTTTTCAGCTTTTCCCACAATTTTCACTTGTCTGTAGCTGGCTTCTCTCTGCTGCACAGCTAACATGTCAGGAAGGCTGCTGGCTGCCGGCTCCTGGCTCTGACCTACTCAAGTCAGTACTTCTCAGCACTACTCTGGGCAGTTGTAGGCTTTTCCAACATGGACCTGAATTGGATGGGCTAGTTCTCTCTAATGGGCTTTTCGACTTTTCTCTGGAACCATGAATGCTATGCTTGGGAGAAGCCTCAGCTACTGTGCTCTCAGGCTCTCATTTGAGAGAAACCACAGAGCAGCTGTCTCTGAATTAGTTCATGGGCCTTGCTTCTGCCGGCTTTGCTGAAAAGTGGTGGTCTCTCTTAAAGGAGCTACACTTGTGAGATGCACTAGGCTTAGGTTCCCTAATCTATCTAGGAACCTGCTGTTTCCGGGGAGTGCTTATGCATGCCTTCCACCTGGAACATTTTAGGCTCTAAGCCTGGTTCTTTCTAAGTTTGAATTTTATGCTTTTCCATCTGCACCCAAGTTCCCTGAAACTCAGACATAATATAATGTAATATAATATAATGTAATATAATGTAATATAAATGAATGTCATATATAAAATTATATGAAGTATATAGACTTATATATGAATATATGAGTAAATAAATATAAGTGTGTATAGATACACACACACACATATATATATGTATATATGTATATATGAATAAATGCCTAGGCCAATAACTTTGGCTCATTTTTGCTGGCTCATAACTCAGTTACCTCATTTAAACTAGTCTAGATCATGCTACATGGCTAATTACCTCTTCTTCAGTTTTATGCGATCTTCTTTCTCAGAATTCAGGGCGAATCCTTGTCACTCTTGACTATTTCCCAGAAATCCTCTTTCAGTTGGAACTCCCACTTCCTATTTCTTGCCTCTGCTCTTTGGCTAATCAGCTTTTAATTGACAGGTGATGCTTCCATTCAGTACAAGAGATTCTCTCGCCCGGCAGTGGTGGCGCACGCCTTTAATCCCAGCACTTGGGAGGCAGAGGCAGGAGGATTTCTGAGTTCGAGGCCAGCCTGGTCTACTGAGTGAGTTCCAGGACAGCCTGGGCTACATGGAGAAACCCTGTCTCAAAAAACCAAAAAAAAAAAAAAAAAAAAAAAAGAAAAAAGAAAAAAGAGATTCTCTCAAGACATTCTCCCTACAAATTAGTTAAATTTTAATAAGAGACACAAAATAAAAATGATGTAAGTGGAAAGTCAAGATATTATAGAAGAAATCTTTAATCCTTGTATATTTAGTAATTATAAATCAACTAAAATAAATTCAGGTTCAGAGGCTGGGTGTAGTGGTTTATGCCTTTAATCTCTCAGCACTTGGGAGGCTGAGGTAGGTGGACCTCTGCGAGTTGAAGGCCAGCCTGATCTATAGAGTGAGTTCTAGGATAACCAGAACTACATAATAGACAGACTTTGTAAAAAACAAAAACAAAAACCCCACAGAACAATAAACACAAGTTCAGTATAATCTCGGATTAACTAAATAAAGATAAAATTTATTTAAAAACACAACAAAAAGTCTCAAACTTAATTAAATTCTCTTTGTCTTTAAGTGATCTTTCAGGACTCTTTTCTTTGGTTTTCAAGACAAGGTTTCTCTGTGTAGCTCTGGCTATCTTGTCAGGTCTCAGATCTCTCTCTGTCTCTGTCTGTCTGTCTCTGTCTGTCTCTGCCTCTGTCTCTCTCTGTGTCTCTTTGTCTCTGTCTCTCTGTCTCTCTCTCTGTCCCTCTCTGTCTCTTTGTCTCTTGTCTCTCTGTCTCGCTCTGTTTCTGTCTGTCTCTCTCTGTCTCTCTGTCTCTCTCTGTCTCTCTCTCTCTCTCTCTGTCTCTCTGTCTCTCTCTCTCTGTCTCTCTCTCTCTGTCTCTCTGTCTCTCTCTGTCTCTGTCTCTGTCTCTCTCTCTCTCTCTCTCTGTGTGTGTGTGCGTGCCCAAATTGTGTGTTATATGCACACAAACACAGTGCCTGAGGAGCCCAGAGTTGGGTTCCCTGGAGCTGGAGTTACAAGTAATTGGGAACCACCTCACATAAATGCCTGTACTCATTTTTAACCAGTGAGCCATTTTTTTAGCTGCTATTGTGTCAAATGATGTGAAATACTTCTTGAACTTTGTAGATTATCAGATATTTTAGTGAACTGAACATTGTGCAGAAAGTAGTAGCATTTCTGACATGGTGTACAGTATTGCATGTATTAGTTCCTTTTTCCCATTTTAGTTAGTATAGGAAGAAGATAATTACTAAGCTGATTTGGGGTAGATAGAGTATTTAAAGAGTATTTTGTGGGAAGGATTGGGTTTTGGAATGAGGTAATATTTAGTGTATTTTTTAAGATTTATTTTTATTATTTAAAATTTTTTTTGTGTGTGTATGTATGTATGTATGTATGTATGTATGTGAGGATATGCAGGTGCCCTCAGAATCCAGAGGTTTTGGATCCTCCTGGAGCTGGAATTAGAGGCGCTTGTGAGCTGCCTAGTGTAGGTAATGGGAGCTGAACTCATGTCTTTTGGAACAACTATATTAACCATTGAGCCATCTCTACAGTTCTCAGAGAGGGTCTTAGATGAGAAATGGAAAGTGGTTTGTTAGTAGTTGTATTAGTGTTTTCTAAAGGAACATAAATGAAAAGCATGAGAAAGTGTATGTGTGCATGTATCATATATACAAAAATACAAAAATTATATATATATACATATATACATAAATACACACATATATGAATGAAAGAGATTTATTAGAATTGCTATGGTCTGGATGGAACATGGTTTGTTAAAAGTTGTTTTTGTGTTTTCTAAACTGATAAGCATGAAAAGATGTGTGTGGATATATATCATATACAAAAGATGTGTATAAAATGTGTATATGTATATATATATGTATGTGTGTACATATGTGTATGTGTGTGTGTATATGTATGTGTGTGTATTGATATAGACACATAGATAAGAATTGATGGCTTTTAGTATGTGTTGAAATCCCAAAGTAGGCTCTAATAATCAAATACTGCCTCAACAGGAGGATGGACAGATTTGTAAGCTAGAGTGAGGGAAAGCAGGCAAAAGCAAAAGCTTTCTTGTTGTATGTCCTTTTATGTGTGCTGTTTCCAAAAGGTGTGGCCCAGATTTAGGTGAGTCTTCCCACCTCAAATGATCCAGTTAAGGAAATCTCTCAGTTAGGCATGGTGTTGCATGCCTTTGATCCCAGCACTCAGGAGGCAGAGGTAGGTAGATTTCTATGAATTTGAGGCCAGCCTATTCTACATAAGCAAGTCCAGAGATTTGTTACACAGAGACACTCTGTCTTGACGGACTTCCCTGTCCCCCCCATATAGGAAAATCTTCACAGGCATACCCAGCTGCAAGGGTTTTAGTTGATTCCAGATGTATTCAAGTTGACAGCCAAGATTAGCCATCATGGTAGTCAAGGTTACACACTTGGAATGACAACATAAGGTGAAATAAGTTTAGTAATTAGTTAAATAGTTCAAAAAGTTTTCTTGCTGATAACTATTTTTTTTGTTGTTGTTCAGTGTAAAGATACTTTAACAACAAATATTTTGCTTGGGGTCAAAATTAATATTTTTGTCCTCTGAGGAGTTAAAATATTTTCTTAAAAATTTATTTTATGTGCATGAGTATTTTGCCTGAATGAATGTATATGCACTACATGCCTGCCTGGTGCTGGAGAAAGAGAAGAGAATTTCAGAACTCCTGGAACTGGAATTAGGGATGGCTGTAAGCTATCATGTGGGTCCTAGGAATAGAAAGAGAGAGCCCTTTTTTTCTGTAAGAGTAGCAAGTGCTCTTAACTAATGAGCCATCTCTACAGCCTCTTCCCCTGCAACCCTAGGAGTTTTTGAAACACACACATACACAAATCTCTCTTGTTAAAAATAATGTATAACAGACTATAGCCATAATTTCAAGATACCATTTTGGTTGGCTTTTACTTATGTCTTTGTAAAATAACCATAGAATGATTAAATAACAGCCATACAGGTGCACATAACATATCCCTGCCTAGAGCATAAAAATAATTGAGGCACATTAAAAATTTTGTCATTTATGTGTATATTTCGTGCCCAAGTATATGTATATGCACCATGTACATGCAAGAGCCCACAGAGGCATTGATTCTCTCTAGACCTGTAGTTATAGGCAGATCTGAGCTGCCATGTGGATGCTGGGAACCAAGTTCAGCTCTTCTGCAAGAGCAGCAAATGCTTTTAATTGCTGAGCCATCTCTACAGTGCCAAGTGCATTTTTATTATTCTCCAAATAAAAAAAATTAGAGGTAAATGACTGGAATTTGATAACTTTAAACATTCTGAATGTATTGTTCAGTGCTACTTTAAATATGTTCATAATTTTATGCAGCTTTTGCCTCCATCTATCTCCTTATCTCTTAAAAGTGAACTAAAAGTGAAATGATAACACTTAATAGTGACTCCATTTCTCTCTCTCTCTCCCCTCCCCCCTCTGCTGTGGCACCACCACTGTGTTTTCTGCTTGTGATTTTGACAATTCTAGGTACTTTTTATAAGCAGAATCAATTGTATAGTAATTGGCCTCTTGTGGATACTGTTTTTCATTTACCATATTGTTCTCAAGGTTTATCCATGGTATAAAATACCAGAATTTTCTTTTAAAACAATGAAATGTTAAAAACACTATCACAGCAGGAATATAAATAGAGGTCTCAGAATTTTGTGTATTGGGACTGCTTATCTCCCTTGGGAAAACTGAGCAGAGTACAAGAGCCAACTGCTTTTTCTTTAGAAGCAGTTGAGACATACTTAGTTATGATATCAAGGTAGAAGATGGAATTTGCTAAAAAAAAAAAAAAAAAGCAAAGGTCCATAGGCCAGGGGTCTCATTGAGTTGGTTCAGTTGGTTCATAGAAAGTTATATTATAGTCACTGATGTTCCCAGTGTTGTCCTAAATTAAAGCCATGCTGTCCAGAACTATAAAATATAGTGTGTTAAAAGTTGCATATAGCTGAAGAGATCTGGTCTCCCAGGAGTGCTTACACACCTAAGGTCACAGGCTCACAGGTTCCTAGGAGGGACAAGCTACAGTCAGAGACAGCAAGACTAGCTAACACCAGAGATAAACAGATTTCAAGAGGCAAGTGCAAGAACATAAGCAACAGAAAGAAACCAAGGCTACTTGGCATCATCAGAACCCAGTTCTCCCACCACAGCAAGCCCTGGACACCCCAACACACCGGAAAGGCAAGACTCTGATTTAAAATCACATCTCATGATGATGATAGAGGACTTTAAGAAGGACATAAATAACTCCCTTAAAGAAATACAGGAGAACAAAGGTAAACAGCTAGAAGCCCTTAAAGAGGAAACACATAAATCCATTATAATCCTTAAAGAATTACAGGAAAACACAACCAAACAGGGGAAGGTATTGAACAAAACCATACAGGATCTAAAAATAAAAATAGAGGGCTGGAGAGAAGGCTCAGCAGTTAAGAGCACGCACACTGCTCTTCCCAAGGTACTGAGTTCAATTCCCAGCAACCACATGGTGGCTCACAACTATCTGTAATGGGATCTGATGCCCTTTTCTGGTGTGTCTGAAGAGAGCAATGGTGTACTCATACACATAAAAATGGAAATAGAAACAATAAAGAAATCACAAGGGGAGACAACTGTGGAGATTGAAAACCTAGGAAAGAGATCAGGAGTCATAGATGCAAGCATCACCAACAGAATACAAGAGATAGAAGAGAGAATCTCAGGTGAAGAAGATACCATAGAAAATATTGACACAACAGTCAAAGAAAATGAAAAATCCAAAAAGCTCCTAACCCAAGAAAACATCCAGGAAACCCAGGACACAATGAGAAGACTAAACCTAAGGATAATAGGTGTAGAAGAGAGTGAAGCTTCCCAACTCAAAGGGCCAGTAAATATCTTCAACAAAATTATAGAAGAAAACTCCCCTAACCTAAAGAAAGAGATGCCCATAAACATACAAGAAGCCTACAGAACTCCAAATAGGTTGGACCAGAAAAGAAATTCCTCCCATCACATAATAGTCAAAACACCAAATGCACAAAACAAAGAAAGAATATTAAAAACAGTAAGGGAAAAAGGTCAAGTAACATATAAAGGCAGACCTATCAGAATTACACCAGACTTCTCACCAGACACTATAAAATCGAGAAGATCCTGGGCAGATATCATACAGACCCTAAGAGAATACAAATGCTAGCCCAGGCTACTATACCCAGAAAAACTCTCAATTACCATAGATGGAGAAACCAAGATATCCCATGACAAAACCAAATTTAAACAATATCTTTCCTCAAATCCAGCCCTCAAAAAGATAATAGATGGAAAACTTTAACACAGGGAGGGAAACTACACCTTAGAAAAAGCAATAAAGTAATCTTCTTTCAACAAACCTAAAAGAAGATAGCCACACAAACATAATTCCATCTCTAACAACAAAAATAACAGGAAGCTACAATCATTGGTCCTTAATATCTCTTAACATCAGTGGACTCAATTCCCCAATAAAAAGATATATACTAACAGACTGGATATGTAAACAGGACCCAGCATTTTGCTGCATACAGGAAATGCACCTCAGTGTCAAAGACAGACACTACCTCTGAGTAAAGGGGTGGAAAGCAATTTTCCAAGGAAATGATCCCAAGAAACAAGCTGGAGTAGCCTATTCTAATATCAAATAAAATTGACTTTCAACCAAAAGTTATTTTACAAAAAAGATACTTCATACTCATCAAAGGAAAAATCTACCAAGAAGAACTCTTAATTCTGAACATCATTGCTCCAAGTACAAGGGCACCCACATTCATAAAAGAAACTTTACTAAAGCTCAAAGCACACATTGTACCTCACACAATAATAGTGGGAGACTTCAACACTCCTCTCTCATCAGTGGACAGATCATGGAAACAGAAACTAAACAGAGACACAGTGAAACTAACAGAAGTTACGGACCAAATGGATTTAACAGATATCTATAGAACACTTCATCCTAAAACAAAAAAATATACCTTCTTCTCAGCACCTCATGGTACCTTCTCCAAAACTGACCATATAATCGGTCACAAAATAGGCCTCAACAGATACAAGAAGATTGAAATAATCCCATGCATCCTATCAGATCACCACAGACTAAGGCTGGTCTTCAACAACAACAACAACAACAACAACAAAACAATCAACAGAAAGCCCATATACACATGGAAGCTGAACAATGCCCTACTCAATGATAACTTGGTCAGGGAAGAAATAAAGAAAGAAATGAAAGACTTTTTAGAATTTAATAAAAATTAAGGGACAACATACCTAAACTTATGGGACACAATGAAAGCAGTGCTAAGAGGAAAACTCATAGCTCTGAGTGTCTCAAAAAAGAAACTGGAGAGAGCATACACTAGCAGCTTAACAGCACACCTGAAAGCTCTAGAACAAAAAGAAGCAAATATACCCAAGAGGGGTAGATGGCGGGAAATAATCAAACTCAGGGCTGAAATCAACCAAGTAGAAACAAAGAGAACTATACAAAGAATCAACAAGGCCAGGAGCTGGTTCTTTGAGAAAATCAACAAGATAGATAAACCCTTAGCCAAACTAACCAGAGGGCACAGAGACAGTATCCAAATTAACAAAATCAGAAATGAAAAGGGAGACATAACAACAGAAACTGAGGAAATTAAAAAAAAAAACCCATCAGATTCTACTACAAAAGCCTATACTCAACAAATCTGGAAAATCTGGATGAAATGGACAATTTCCTAGGCAGATACCAAATATCAAAGTTAAATCAGGATCAGATAAACCATCTAAACAGTCCCATAACCCCTAAGAAATAGAAGCAGTCATTAAAAGTCTCCCAACCAAAAAAAGCCCAGGACCAGATGGGTTTAGTGCAGAATTCTATCAGACCTTCAGAGAAGACATACCAATACTCTTCAAACGATTCCACAAAATAGAAACAGAAGGAACACTACCCAGTTCTTTCTGTGAAGCCACAATTATGCTGATACCAAAACCACACAAAGACCCAACAAAGAAAGAGAACTTCAGACCAATTTCCCTTATGAATGCAAAAATAGTCAATAAAATTCTTGCAAACCAAATCCAAGAACACATCAAAATGATCATTCACCAGGATCAAGTAGGCTTCATCCCAAGGATGCAGGAATGTAGGATTTCAATATACGGAAATCCATCAACATAATCCACTACATAAACAAACTCAAAGGAAAAAAAACCTCATATGATCATCTCATTAGATGCTGAAAAAGCATTTGACAAAATTCAACATCCCTTCATGCTAAAAGTCTCGGAAAGATGAGGAATTCAAGGCCCATACCTAAACAAAGTAACAGCAATATACAGCAAGCTAGTAGCCAACATCAAACTAAATGGAGAGAAACTTGAAGCAATCCCACTAAAATCAGGGACAAGACAAGGCTACCCACTCTCTCCCTATCTATTCAATATAGTACCAGGTAGAGCAATTAGACAACAAAAGGAGGTCAAAGAGATACAGATTTGAAAGGAAGAAATCAAATTATCACTTTTTGCAGATGATATGATAGTATACTTAAGTGACCCCAAAAATTCCACCAGAGATCTCCTACAGCTGATAAACCACTTCAGCAAAGTGGCTGGATATAAAATTAACTCAATAAAATCAGTAGCCTTCCTATACTCAAAAGATAAGCAGGCTGAGAAAGAAATTAGGGAAACGACACCCGTCACAATAGTCACAAACAATATAAAATATCTTGGTGTGACTCTAACCAAGCAAGTGAAAGATCTGTACGACAAAAACTTCAAATCTCTGAAGAAATCAAAGAAGACCTCAGAAGATCTCCCATGTTCATGGATTGGCAGCATTAATATAGTAAAAATGGCCATCTTGCCAAAAGCAATCTACAGATCCATTGAATTCCCATCAAAATTCCAACTCAATTTTTCATAGAGATAGAAAGAGCAATTCTCAAATTCATTTGGAATAACAAAAAACCCAGGATAGTGAAAACTATTCTCAACAATAAAAGAACTTCTGCAGGAATCACTATCCCTGACATCAAGCTGTACTATAGAGCAATAGTGATAAAAACTGCATGGTATTGGTACAGAGACAGGCAGGAAGATCAATGGAATAGAATTGAAGACCCAGAAATGAACCCACATACCTTTGGTCACTAGATATTTGACAAAGAAGCTAAAACTATCCAGTGGTAAAAAGAGCATTTTCAACAAATGGTGCTGGTTCATCTGGTGGTCAACATGTAGAAGACTGCTAAATGATCCATTCTTATCTCCCTGTACAAAGCTCAAGTCCAAGTGGATAAAGGACCTCCACATAAAACCAGACACACTGAAACTAATAGAGGAGAAAATGGGCAAGAGCCTCAAACACATGGGCACAGGGGAGATTTTCCTGAACAGAACACCAATGGCTTATGCTCTAAGATCAAGAATTGACAAATGGGACCTCATAAAATTGCAAAGTTTCTGTAAGGCAAAGGACACTGTCAATGGGACAAAAAGCAACCAACAGATTGGGAAAAGATCTTTACCAATCCTACATCCGATGAAGGGCTAATATCCAATATATAAAAAAACTTAAGAAGTCAGACTCCAGAGAACCAAATAACCCTATTAAAACATGGGTAACAGAGCTAAACAGAGAATTCTCAACTGAGGAAACTTGAATGGCTGAGAAGCACCTAAAGAAATGTTCAACATCCTTAGTCATCAGGGAAATTCAAATCAAAATTACCCTGAGATTCCACCTCATACCAGTCAGAATGGCTAAGATCAAAAACTCAGGTGACAGCAGATGCTTGTGAGGATGTGGAGAAAGAGGAACACTGCTCCATTGTTGGTGGGATTGCAAGCTGGTACAACCACTCTGAAAATCAGTCTGGTGGTTCCTCAGAAAATTGGATATAGTACTACCTGAGGACCTGGGCATATACCCAAAGGACGTTCCAACATGTAATAAGGACACATGCTCCACTATGTTCATCGCAGCCATATTATCATAGCCAGAAGGTGGATACAACCCATATGTCCTTCCACAGAGGAATGGATACAGAAAATGTGGTGCATTTACACAATGGAATACTACTCAGCTATTAAAAACCATGACTTCATGAAATTTGCAGACAAATGGATGGAACTTGAAAATATCATCCTGAGTGAGGTAACCCAGTCACAAAAGAACACACATAGTATACACTTACTGATAAAAGAAGGAAGACCAAAGTGTGGATGCTTCCATGTTTCTTAGAAGGAGTAACAAAATACTCACAGGAGGAAATATGGAGACAAAGTGTGGAGCAGAGACTGAAGGAAAGGTCATCCAGAGACTGTCCCACCTGGGAATCCATCCCTTATAGAGTCACCAGACCAGGATGCTACTGGGAATGCTGGGAAGTACTTGATGATGGGAGCCTGATATGGCTGCCTTCTGTGAGGCTCTGCCAGAGCCTGACAAATACAGAGGCAGATGCTTGCAGTCAACCATTGGACTGAACGCGGGGTCCCCGTTGGAGGAGTTGGAGAAGGGACTGAAGGAGCTGAGAGGGTCTGCAGCCCTGTCGGGGAAGCAACAGTGTTAACTGGCCAGACAGCATCCTCCACCTCTTGAGCTCCCGGGGACTAGACCACCAACCATAGAGTACACTTGGAGGAGGAACCCATGGCTCCAACTGAGCATGTGGCAGAGAATGGCCTTGCTAGACATCAGTGGGAGGAGAGGCCCTTGGTCCTGTGGGGGTTCGATGCCCCAGTGTAGGGGAATGCCAGGGGGAAAAGGGGGGAGTGGGTGGGTAGGTGGAGGAGCACCCTCATAGGGGCAGGGGGAGGGGGGATGAGATAGGGGGTTTCTGGAGGGGAGACCTGCAGATGGGATAACATTTGAAATGTAAATAAAGAAAATATCCAATAAAAGAAAATAAAAAGAAAGTAGGTTACTGGAAACAGGTCCTTGAGGGACTGACTCTTTCCTGTCATAATGGTGGGCACATGTGGCAAAGACTACTCACATCACTTACCTCTCCTTCATGCACCCACAGCTGTAATATTCTTCCCAAGTACATGCATGGGCTACCATGGGCTAAACCTCTGAAAACTTGACCCAGAATAAACCCTTCCTCATTTAGGTTTGTTGTTGTTGTCATTTTTTTTTTAAACTAGGTATTCTGTAATAATGGTGAAGAAACTAACTTGTTTATCTATAAAGTCATGAAAACATCTTTTTTATAGAATATCTATTAAAGAACTATGATAGCCTGTTTGGGACCATCTTCCATGTAGTACATAGTCAAAAGAGGTTCATAGTCACTTCTAACAAGACAAGATTCAATACCACTTCTAGGTAATCCTAGCAAGTAGACGATCCAATCAAAATAACTTTCCATATTAGGAAACCAGGCATGGTGGTGCATGCCTTTAGTTCCACTACTCAGGAGGCAGAAACAGGTGGTTCTCTCTGAGTTTGAGTTTGAGGCCAGCCTATTCTACATAACAAATCCCAGGCCAGCTAGAATTACAGAGTGAGAACCTATCTTTAAAAAAAAAAAAAAAAATCCTTCACTTCAACATCCTTCCCTTTACATAACGGAAACAGGACCTCTAATGAGACACTGCAAAGAGCAAAACTAACCCTTCCAACATTTTAGACATGTCCCATTTCATTTTCACAAGTCTAAAGCAAGCATTGTATTAATAGGCTTACAACTAGGAAAACGAGGCTCCAGCAAAACCAAGAAATCTACTCAAAATTCAAATCTAAACCCAAAACCTAAGCATCTCCCATATGCTATTTCAGTTATTTCCAACCATGACTGAGAATAACATAGTACACACATTTTTCTATATTCTATGCACTCAAATTACTTCCCTACTCCAAGAGTTCACAGAATATTATCACTGTAAAACAGGAATTGTTTAACTTCTAGATTTTTCTCCATCAGTATCTCCTGAATTTTACAATAACTCAGCCACTCTTTTACAACTGTTGACTAAACATCACCAGTGCAAAACAAGGCAAATTTTCTTTCTTTTTTTTTTTTTTTTTTTTGGTTTTTCGAGGCAGGGTTTCTCTGTATAGCCCGGGCTGTCCTGGAACTCACTCTGTAGATCAGGCTGGCCTCAAACTCAGAAATCCACCTGCAAGGCAAATTTTCTAAAATGCATTTACCTATAAGCGATTATCCTTAAGCAATCTATCTTGTTCCTATTTATAGGAAGGTTTCCTCTTTTTTTGTTGTTTTGTTTTTTTGTTTTTGGTGTTCTAAGACAAAGAATTCAAGAATTGAGTATGTATGAAGATAAGGTTTTGTATTTATTTTTACTAGCCTGTAGAAATTAAAGATTTTCTTCGCCAGGCAGTGGTGGCGCACGCCTTTAATCCCAGCACTTGGGAGGCAGAGGCAGGCAGATTTCTGAGTTTGAGGCCAGCCTGGTCTACAGAGTGAGTTCCAGGACAGCCAGGGCTACACAGAGAAACCCTGTCTCGAAAAACCAATAAACAAACAAACAAACAAACAAAAATAAATAAAAATAAAAAAATAAAGATTTTCTTCACATGCAGGCAACAAATCTTACTAACATTAGCAGTAACTATAACTTTACCACCACAGAGCACAGATAATCATATCACAACACAATAGGTAATATGTAACTGGTTTCTTTTTTTTAAATCTTATGCATTTTAATTTTATTGTTTACACCCATTTCTCAGAGAACATTTAATGAGCTATTGTGTGTGAATGTCAAAAGCAAAAGAACGCCTGGTATTAGGGTTTGGATCCAGCTCAATGTTGGAGTGCTTGCCCAACATACAAAGACCCTGGGTTTAAGCAAAAACACTGCAAAATGCATATGCAATAGGAATACGAGTCTGGGTGCAATTATTGCCAAGAAGATCACTAAATAAGACTGGAAAACTAATAAATGTGTAATCCCGACAAAGAAGCACAAAAACCATGACAAAGGCAATGAACCTTTGAAAGATCACAACTCCTCAATTATGAAATAACAACATAGTGAAATTGTTAAATTCTGAAAAAAACTAACAAAATACAAAGAAAACTTTATTTAAAAAATTACAAATATTTCCTATTATCATTCCCAAATCCTAAACCACAGTTTTATAAGTAAAGCATCTGAGACACCAATCATCTAGAAAACTGTTCTATGAGTTGCTGTGCCATGGTGTTTTATTATAATGATGGCAAAAACATATTTTTCTAGTTCTTCTAGTAGTAAGCCTTAAAAAAAAAAGACAGGACAACCCACTCATAAAACTGGCTAAGTTATAGCTTTTATATTACAATGGTTTGTACTCAAAATGATAAAGGTGGTCATTATTCTATCCTTTAAATGAAAAAAAATTCTTTAGAGAGCATTTAAAAAAAAAACAAAAAAGAAACCCAGATAACCCTAAAACAAGCTAAAATAATACCTTGGGTTCAATTAGTGATATGAGCAGCTGAATTAAATTTACTTTTCTACCAAAAAAGTCATGATATTAAATATAAGAATGGTGTCACCAGATTAAAAATAATCCAAACAACAGATTCCTCATGGAGTCTTGAATTTATTCAAAATGTAACAGGCATTCCCTGTATTTGCAGAAATATTAATTACTCCAGACATAAAGCAAACTCCACCTATGATGACTTGCCAGCAGTTTATCATATATAAAAACAGTTTTCTCAATTAAGACATATTCATGGTTTCCAGTATAAGGATGAAAAATCCTTAAATGTATGATCTGTAATGTATCAGCATCATCACAGATTACTGAAACAAAAAAAAAATGTAACTGATTTTAGAGTACAAGTAAAAGATCTCTTTTGTAAATATTTAGTATTTGACAGACCTGGATATGTGCCTTAGTTGTTTGTTTGTCTGACACACACAATGCCCTGGTTTGAATCCCCAGCACTGTAATCAAGGTGTGGTGGCCATAATCCTAGCACTAGAGAAAGAGAGGCAAAAAGCATAGAAATTCAGGATCACAGTGAATTGCTGCCATCTGGACTACAAAAGCTCTGTCCCAAGAAGAATACAAAAAATTATGTTTTTGTTTTTAACTAATACTATATCTTGTAATAGTTAAGAATCTACCTGGACATATTGGCTCACAGCTTTAATACTAGGTACTCCAGAGGCAGAGATAAGCAGGTTATCTGAGTTTGAGGCCAGTTTGGTCTACAAAGTGAGTTCTAGGACAGCCAGGGTGTGATGGTTTCAATATACTTGGCCCATAGGGAGTAGTACTGTTAGGAGGTGTGGAAAAAGTGTGTCACTGTGTGTGTGTGTGGGGGGGGTGGGCTTGGAGTTCTCCTCCTATATCAGGCTCTACCCATTAAGGAAGAGAGTTTCCTCCTAGCTGCCTGAGGATACTGATACCGGTCTATGCCTGGATGCCTTCAGATTAAGATGTAGAATTCTCCAACACCTTCTCCAACACCATGTCTGCCTGCATGCTGCCATGCTTCCCTCCATGATGATAATGGACTGAACCTCTGAAACTGTAAGCCAGCCCAAATTAAATGTTTGCCTTTATAAGAGTTGCCTTGGTCATGGTGTCTCTTTATAGCAATAAAACTCCAAGACACAGGGCTACATAGAGAGGCTTTTTCTCAAAAAAAAAAAAAAATTGGGGGGAGGGAAAGAAAGAAAGAAAGAAAGAAAGAAAGAAAGAAAGAAAGAAAGAAAGAAAGAAAGAAAGGAAGGAAGGAAGGAAGGAAGAAAAAAAGAAAGAAGAAAGGAAGGAAGGAAGAAAAGAGAAGCAGTAAGTGTATAGAACTGATTTTTAAAGTATATAAATTCTAATAATTAATAGTGGTTTTAAATTATATCAATTTTTTTTACACATTCTAAGAAATTATTACAAATTGAGTATCATTTCATCTGAGACTCCTGGCATCAGAAGTGTTTTAAATTAGATATTCTAGAATATTTGCATAGACTTTGCCAGTGAGCATCCCTAATGAACAATTCAAATTAGAGATGCTTGATATGTGTAACTAAGTATATTACTATATTTACTCTTGCCAAAAATGCTCTCATCATCTTGTTACTTTTAAATAATAACTACTTTAATTACTTCGAGGAGGAACACCGTTTATTTATAAAGGATATTCTTTAAATAAACTGTTCTGAAATGGGGGAGAAACAGGTGACATTTGAGTGATCACTGTACCAAGTACAATGCAATATATGTGATCCACCTCATCAACATTTGAAATACTCCCATTTTAAAGGTCAAGGAATGGAAATCTGAAGAAATTGTTATTATTTAATCTACACATGACTCATAAATGAAAGGCAAACTCAAACCCTAAATTCTTTCACAACCATACTAATCTACTGGCCATCCAAAAAAGAAAAGAAAACAAGAAAAACACTTTATCTGAAAGACTTCCTTTTTTTTTTTTAAAAAAAAAGGATTTTCTCATCTTTTATTTCCTCTCAAACACTTTACTGTATGTTCTAAAGCTTCAGTATAGAAAAGAAGTCAGCTAATTATTAATTAAAAAGTCTTTAGAACTGCAACCTAATGAATCAGTTGACAATAAACACACCTGAGTGCTGTTCCTGATAATGGGTCTTCCTTTGTAAAAAGCTCTAAAGAACAATAGTACATTTAGTGTAGTTTAAACCTTGTTCAGCTAAGCTATATTCTTTATACATATATCATAAAATCAAGTGTCACCAGGGTATGTTCTGGGTTCTCTTAGCACTGGACTGAAATAATTTTTTTTTAAGATCCATTTGTGTGTGTGTGTGTGTGTGTGTGTGTGTGTGTGTGTGTTTGTTCACGCATGCTTGCATACATGCTCACTTGTGCACTATAGCAAATGTATGCAGGTCAGAGGACAACTTGTGGGCATTGGTTCTCTCCTTCTACCGTGAAATCCTGACACTCAGGTCATCAGGCATTGCATATAGAGTACTTTTACCCACTAAGCCACCCCTACAGCCCAGGAGTGGACTCTTAAAGACAGGGCAGGCATGGGGCCCACATTTATAATACCAGCAATCTGGAGATTGAGGTGAGAGGATTGCAAATTCAAAGCAAGATTGGGCAAGATTCTTTTTTCAAAGGAGCAGTGGGAATGGCCCTCAACATATATTTACAGAGTGAATAGATAAAGATATATAGCCAGGGCTCAGGAGGAGGGTAGTTCGAGGGGAGCAGCACTTGCCTGACATGTCAAGGCCCTGAGTTTGATCCCTAGGATAGTAAAGTGAAAAGAAGAAAATCAATATAAATTTTAACACAGCCTAGGTTAACTTTCAAACTGGGAACTATCCAAAATAAGAACATAAAAACAGCCCCAACTCAACAAGAGCCATTTTAAAAGCTAAAATAATCTTGAAGTCATAAAAAAGTAACAGACCTCTACATAGTCACTTCCTATAGTCATATTTTTAAGTATTTATAATTTTTAGTGTACTTGTAATAGAATTTTACTATATTTTAATGTGTATGCTTCCAAGTAAGCCTACAAAAATAACGACAATACTATTTTTAAAGACAGAATAACAAGTTGGGAGTTGCTGTAAAGAAACAAACCCTCCAGAGTATTTATAGGATAGGATTTATAAAATAGTATAGACCCTCTGGTAAAGTTTGACAATTCCTCAATAAAGCTAAGTGTAGACTTACCAACTCTACTTGGAAGATTAATTTAAAAATATATCTACACAAAAATCAATACAGGAATATTCATAGCAACATTAGTGATAACTGCCAAAAAAGTAGTAATAACTCAAATGTTCATCCACTGAGAATGGATACATAAAATGGATGTCACTCACAGTGACATTCAAAAACTTTATGCTAAATTGAAGAAGCCTATCACAGATCAGATATTATAAAACACTGCTTCTATAATATATCCAACATAGGCAAATCTAGACGCAGACTCTAGACACTAAATTAGTGACTGCCTTGAGCTCAGGAAATAGGAAGAGATAGGTAGACAATAACTGCTAATATATGTAAGATTTCTTTTTTGAATAGTAAAATAATCTAAAATTAAGGTGTGCTGATGATCACACAACTCTGTAAGTATATTTTAAAAGCTTTAATTATATATTTTAAAATAGATGAGCCCTTTCTCCTTAAAAAAAAACACTATTTTTAAAATAAGGAGGAAATAAAGCTTATAATTGATTCTTTTTTATTTTTGTTCAGTTGACAAGAGATTTATTTTATCAGAAAATTATGGTTAGTATGTTGGCACATACTTTTAACCCCAGCACTCAGGAAGCAGATTTGGGTGTATATTTGTGAGTTCAAGGCCAGCTTGGTTTACACAGTGAGTTCTAGGTTAGCCACAGTTACACGGGGAGATCCTTTCTCATAAAAACAAACAAACAAACCAAACAAAAACACAGTCAGAATGAGGAGTGCATCTCAGTGGTACAGCAAATGCCTGGAATGTGTGATGCCCTGGGTTTGATTCCTAAGACCACAACCACCAACAATAAAAGTTGCATTTTGCAGGGCATGATGATGCACACCTTTACTTCCAGCACATGGGAGGCAAAAGTAAGTGGATCTCTGAGTTCAAGGCCAGCCTAGTTCCTGGACAGTCCAGACTCGAGAGAAGCCCTTTCTCAAAACAAAGTTGCTTTTCATTGTCTTTTGTCTTTGTAGTACTTGCCATTTAACAGTAAAAGGAAAGCAATTGAGACAGGGTCTAATATGGGGAACATAGTCATTTATAAGCTTAAAAAACTAAGTACAAAAATTTTATTAGAACTTCAGGCTCTCATACAAACGGGTGGGTCTGAACTCAGCAGCCTCATGAACACCCCAGCATACTCTGGTGTACAGTTACAGTCTTAGATTACAATAGCACAACCTTCACAGATTGCCTCTGGACATGGGCAAGTCAATCCTGCTTCAGCATAAAGAAAGTAGCAATTAACTTTTGCTTTTTGCTTCTTTAAGACAATGGAAGTCAGTGCATACTTCAAAAAATCAAGACGTGTAAGAACTAGGTGACTTTTTAAAAAGTTAATTCTGCAGAGTCATGTGAATGACAAAAAATAAGCTTTCTTTATTTTTTACACCTGCTGCAGTTGCTTTTATCTGCTAGAACAGTGGTTCTCAACCTGTGGGTCATACCCCTTTGGAGGTTGAGTGACCTTTTCAGAGGAGTCACATATTAGATGTCCTGCACACCAGATACTTACATTATGCTTCACAACAGCAGCTACATAAATAATTTCATGGCTGGGGTCCCCACAACATGAGGAACTGTGTTAAAGGATGGCAGCATTAGAGAGATTGAGACCACTACTCTAGACAAAACTCACTACTAAATGACATCCCTTTCCTTCTCATTCTGTAGCAAGGCACATGCAGTTATCCCTACTGCACACGTACATTAAAAACATGTTCTAATGCTGTCACTTCAATAATAAAAGAAACAGCTCTCCTGTGTCCTGCCCCAACCCCTGGCCAAAATGACTTCACCTCTCTTCTGCTTCATTTCACAGTAAGATGTTTCAGTTCAGCCTTGTCTTCCTCTTCAGTCTGGCTTGTTTCCTCTACTTTGCTGGCACTGCTTGTTCAGATCACCAAGAGCCAGTGTTTTCCCTCTTATCTTATAAGCTCTTCTTGCTCTGTTCTACACAGGAATACAAACAGCAAACTTCATGTACCTAAAGCATTTATCTTCTCTGCTACTATGACTTTGTTCTCCTGATTTTCCTTTTCTTACTGTAGCTATAATTCCTCTGTTGCCTTTACTAAGATCTAACTCTAAAGGCTAGAATTCTACAAGGTTTGGTATTGAGGTCAATTTTTTTTCCTTACACATTCACACTTGGCATTCTCTTCTTAACCACTGCCATGCAAACTCTTGGACATACTCTCCAAAGTATGCAGCAACTTCTTGTCACAGTCCAAATATATGGATGATCAGTCATGGTGGCTCACACCATTAGTCCCAGCACTCAGAAGACAGAAGCAAATAGATTTCTGTGAGTTTGATGCCAGTCTGATCTACAGAGTCTCAAACACATAAACAATCAAACAACAAAACAGACACAGAGCTACTTTTGTCTATCAAACTTTACTCCTGCTATTTATTAAATGCACCTACCATGTTGCTACAACTGCCATTGCCACCCTTCTCTGCCATCAGAACCCAGATTCTTCATGCTTCCAACATGAACTGAAGACTAGCATCCCTCCAGGAATCTCCAGGCTCTGAGTGCTTATGAGAAAACTCCAAGAAAACAAGACAAAAATCTTTTGACTTCAGTTTCTTTAAAACTATGGAATTTCTCTTAAAATATGTTTTCATGTTCCTCCCAGGCATAGCAGTCTGGAGTGAGTTTACTTCAACTGTTGTTATTCATGTACCTCCATGGAAAAACCTGGTTTTGTCATCTGTGTTTTGTCCTTGTGACTATACACCTTATTCATGTGACTCTTCTTAACCCCCAGAGTATAAATTGTCTGATGCTCTGGATGACATTGGCTATTGCATGAGACTTTATTCAGTCCACTTCATTTTTAGGCCCTGCTCTCCTATGCTGCCAACTAGAAAAGTAAACAAACTCTCTTTGTAACATATATTCATTCATTGTTTCTGTTTCTAGAACAAGCCCTGCCTGGTAGAGTATCTAATTCACTAGACTCCAATCTCAGGGCTTTTGCAAGTGCCAGTTCCTTGCCTTGAGAGCTCTTCATGGAACTTCTTGCCCTTTGCATCTTAGTCCAAAAGTCACCAGCATATAACAGTTCCTTGGACATCACGTACAGGCATCTTCATCCTATTCCCATCATGTCACTTAGACCAGCTTCTAGCACTTATCACAATAACCAGATTTCCTCTATTTCCTTATGTTTGTTAACTCCCTACTTCCTGCAATAATATAGCCTTTCGTCTCTTTGGAGTATTATACAGCAACAGTGGATATTTGTAGAATGAATGGCAGCCATAAAGAATGAGTCAAAGGTGGAAAAAGAGGAGCAAGGGAAAGTGAACACATTTCCAAACTATACCTCAGTTTCGTAATAATAATTCCTAAAGAAGTCTTCATAAGCCATTAAGCCTTCTGGGTAATGTCTGAGGACATGGTGAGATGGGATTATCCTCTCAACTACTGTAAGTCACAGATGTCACCTTCCTGCAAATTTCCCAACATCCCTGTCAACAACAGAGCAACATCAATGAAGGCAAAAGAGTAAATTACCTTTATTTAACTTCAGATCATTTCTCCCAGTATTTTGAAGAGCTATATGTCTACAGTGACGCTTCAAATTCAGAAAGGCATTTACAGAAGACTACATGCAAACACAGCAAAAATTAGCTGTCTACAAAGAAAGCCCTCCTCTCCCATCTATATGCTGTACTTTCTACAGTATATAGTGTACCCTTTCTCCAATATAAAGTAATATATTATGACTGTCAGAGTTTAAAAAATTAAGCCCTCATTTATTAGGTGAGATAAAGAACAAAGGAATCGAAAATAATGTAACAGGTTGAGCAGGTGAGATGGCTCAGTCGGTTTTGTTTTTTAAAGTATTTGCTGTACATGACTAACAACCCAAGTTAGAATCCTGTGACCAACTAGGAAAGAGGAAAATCAACTTCCAAATGTCCTCTGACCTCCAGATGCACACTGCTGTGCACATGCCCTCGCTTACACAAATGCATGACATACAGGTTATATACACACAATAGTAATACTTTCTAAAAATATCATTTGGGGATTTTGTTTTGTTTTGGACTAACTAGTTGTTGTTTTTATTATGGAAATAATCTGATCTATGGTAAACAAAATGATACAAGTTTATTTTTAGTTTGCTTGGCTTAAGTAATTTTTAAATTCCTATCAGAAAATCACAGAGTTGTTACTAGCTACAGTTTTAAGAAACCTAGTACCGAATTTGTAAGTCTATGGAGTCAGTAAAGTGGATCCAGACAAGAACAAGTAGCACAAAGACAGAAATGAAAACCAGCCTAATGGATGATTTAAGCCAGTACTTAGCAATAAATTATCTAGCTCTTCAATATGATGAACTGCTCACTATTTTACTGAGACAGAGCCCTGCTTTGTATCCTAGGCTGGCCTCCAACTTGCAATCCTTCTGCTTTGCCTCCAGAATTCTAGTATTATAGGCATGCACCACCGTGCCCAGTTTAAAGATACTTTCAAACATCAAAATCCCTCTGATGGTTAGTTTCTAAGAAAAGAAGAACATATATGCACTTTGGGAACGTAAGTTAAGGCAGAACTCTAAACCCATAAATGTGATCATCAGCATAGGCTACCTCTCTACACCACTCCTATTTTCGTTTTAAAATGAGGTTTCACTATAGTGCCCAGATTGGCCTCTAAACTCAGAACTTCAAGCAATCTTTTTTTTTTTTTTTTTAAGTGGGGCTAGAGGAAAGAGACTTCTTGATCTATCAATGACAAACCTCCCAGACCTAAGAAACAGATTCTATGGGTCATTCTTAATTGACCTGAAGAAATAGGAAAGGTCACAGAAACACCAATCTCTAACATGTTACTATTTTCTGCTTCTATTTAGAGAAAAAAAATGCTGTAATCCAAAATGGATTAGCAAAATAAAATACAGACCGTGAAAATTTTTTTTCAGCTTTATAAAGGAAAGAAATGTTGACACATGAATGTATGTTAAACATCAAATTTACAGCGTGGATACGCTTTGAGGACATTATGCTAGATGAAGTAAGTCGGTCATAAATAAATAACCTATGACTTGGCAAATACTTACATGGGATAACAAGAATAGTCAATTTCAGAGAGACTGAAGACAGAAAGGTGGTTGTCCTGGAACTAAAAGGGTAGAATGAGTTTACTATTTAATGGGTATGTATGATTTTCCAGTTTTACAAAACAAAAAGTTAACAGCAATGAGTAGTCACAAAACAATGTCGATATATTTAATTTCACTAAACTGTACATTTAATGTGATCAGAATTGATTTTATTTCATAATAAAAAGAATAGAAAAAAGGTCATCACTGGCTTTTTAAAGCTAGCAAGTACACAGATTCATGTTGTTAATTATGAACATCAAACATAAATGTGGATGACAATCACATGTTTAGATTTTAGTCCTAAGTCATAAAGTGAAAAGAGAAAAGACAGAAAAAGATAATACTGGCAATAAGTCCTTGAGTAGTGAAGAGCTAGCAATGCAGGGAGAGAGGACATTAAATAAAAACTACCATACAACCCTGTAGCATCCTACACTTGTGACAGGAGGGCCCCGAACAATGCTCTAAAGAGAAGCTGGTTTGATAATTGAGGTAACATGTAATCTGGGACACCACGAGACCTAAACACAGATTTACTGAAGTCAAGGAAATGAGCATTTAATCACACTAAGAGATTATAACCACAGTAAAGACCTGCTTCCTGCTAAGTGCCATTTCTAGAAGGTTAGCTCAGCTCTGTCGTCAACACATATGTGTGACTGGGCTAAATTAAGATTATTCCTCAGCGTTCTTATGTTTCAGGCATGATCTAAGATATTACCCTATGTTAGTATTTGGTGTCACAGTCCACAGCACTCAGCTTAATCTATTCTATGTCTACATTTTCCTATGTAAAAATTAAATGTTGTCTACTACGCTACTATTTTAGTTAGAGTTTTATTGCTGTGAAGAGACACTATGATCACAGCAACTCTTATGAAGGAAAACATTTAATTGGGGCTGGCTTACAGTTCAGAGCTTTATTTATTTATTTGGTTTTTCGAGACAGGGTTTCTCTGTGTAGCCCTGGCTGTCCTGGAACTCACTCTGTAGACCAGGCTGGCCTCGAACTCAGAAATCCGCCTGCCTCTGCCTCCCAAGTGCTGGGATTAAAGGCGTGCGCCACCACTGCCCGGCTCAGTTCAGAGCTTTAATCCATTAGCATCATGTCGGGAAGTATGGTGGCATACAGGCGTGTATGGTGCTAGAGAGGTGGCTGAGAGTTCTGTCTGGATCCACAGACAGTAGAAGAAACGGTGAGTCACTAGTCCTGTCTTGAGCTCAATGACACACTTTCTCCAACAAGGTCACATCTACTCCAACAAGGCCACACTTCCAGTGATGCCACTCCCTATAAGTCTATGGGGGGCATTTTCATTTAGACCACCACAGCTACATAATATATATTGGTATGCAGCTTCATACCCACCCTTCTGACTCTCTTCTTGAAGCACCAATCCTGAAATATACATTTCTAACCCATCAGCAGTGTACCCATCAGGTTCCAGGTGCAGAACTAGCAAAAGCATAAATTCCTACTTGTCAGGGTTCCTATAGCACTGGTGGAAGCAAGTTTTGTGGGCTCTGGTTTACAGACATCTTTTCCTTGTTGCTTCTTCAACCCTTCATTTTGTGATAAATCCCTAGTAGTACTTATCTCCTTTATATCAAAGAATCTGAAGTTGTTTTCTGACTGTATAAATTGATATTTGTGTGGGTTAATTCTTGTCAACTTGACACAACCTATACATAGCTTGGAAAAGAAAATTTCAGTTGAGAAATTATCTTCATCAAACTGGCCTGTGTTTATGAGACATTTTTTAAATTGCTAATTGATACAAGAAGGTACAATGTTATTGCTAGGCAGATATGTAGGAAAGGTAGCTCAAAAGGCCAGAGAAGGAAAGTCACAAAGCCTTGTCGTTCCAAGGTTTCTGTTTCAAGATCCTGCCTTTTGTTTCTATCTTAGCCTCCCTCAATGATAGAATATAACCTGTCAGCCAGATAAACCCTTCCCTCCTCAAGTTGTTTTTTGGTCATGTGTTTTATGACAACAACAACAACAACAACAACAACAACAAAAACTAAGACTGTATCCCATCTCAAAATCAAAATCTCTATAGTTTTCATGATATTAAAAAAAACCCTTTCCCTTCTGCCCCTGCCTGGTCCTTTGGGCTGGAGCAGACACAGAGTTGGTCTGCTCCTGTCCTGTGGAGAAACTGAATCCTGAGTCATCGAGGAGCCACTGCACTCAGAGCAGCTGACACAGAATCGGTCTGCTCCTATCCTGTGGAGAAACTGAATCCTGAGTCATCCAGGAGTCACTGCACTCAGAGCAGCGGACACAGAATCGATCTGCTCCGGTCCTGTGGCGATACTGAATTCCGAGTCATCCTAGAAGTGCCACTGCACTCAGAGCAGCCGGTAAGAACTCCATCTCACTCCCTAAGCCCCAGAGAAACATCTGAGAGCCAGGGACATTCAGGGCACAGCAGCTACCCAAACCCCGCCCCTCCAGAATTCCACTTCCCTTCCGCCCCTGCCTGGTCTTTTGGGCTGGAGCAGACACAGAGTCGGTCTGCTCCTGTCCTGTGGAGAAACTGAATCCTGAGTCATCGAGGAGCCACTGCACTCAGAGCAGCTGAAACTGAAACCTGAGTCATCGAGGACCCACTGCACTCAGAGCAGCCGAGGAGCCACTGCACTCAGAGCAGAAGGATTTCCAGATCCAAGAGGTGGCCTGAGTCCCAGGAGTTCTTCCACCCAGGAGATTAGGAGCATAAGACCACAGAGACATCTGGACTCTGAGGAGCTCTGCAATAAGCAAGATAACTGGAAACACAGACTCCAGTCTTACACAGTGAGGGCAGGTACCACTAGAGTTAACCAGATGGCGAAAGGCAAGCGCAAGAACATGAGCAACAGAAACCAAAGTTTCTTGGCATCATCAGTGCCCAGTTCTCCCAATATAGCAAGCCCTGAACACCCCATCACACCTGAAAAGCAAGATTCAGAATTAAAATCACTTCTCATGATGATGATAGAGGATTATAAGAAGGAATTAAGTAACTCCCTTAAAGAAATACAGGAGAGTACAAGTAAACAGATAGAAGCCCTTAAAGAGGAATCACAGAAATCCCTTAAAGAAATGCAAGAAAACACAAAGAAGGAATTAAACAAAAACATTCAGGATCTGAAAATGGAAATAGAAACAATAAAGAAAGTTCAAAGGGAGACAACCATGGAGATAGAAAACCTAAGAAAGAGATCAGGAGTCATAGACGCAAGCATTACCAACTGAATACAAGAGATAGAAGAGAGAATGCAGAAGATACGGTGGAAAATATTGACACAGTTGTCAAAGAAAATGCAAAATGCAAAAAACTCCTAACTCAAAACATCCAGGAAATCCAGGACACAATGAGAAGACCAAACCTAAGGATAATAGGTATAGATGAGAATGAAGATTCCCAACTTAAAGGGACAGTAAATATCTTCAACAAAATTATTGAGGAAAACTTCCCTAACCTAAAGAACAAGATGCCCATAAACATACAAGAAGCCTACAGAACACCAAATAGACTAGACCAGAAAAGAAACACCTCCCGTCACATAATAATCAAAACATCAGATGCACAAAACAAAGAAAATACTAAAAGCAGTAAGGGAAAAAGGTCAAGTAACATATAAAGGCAGACCTATGAGAATTACACCAGACTTCTCACCAGAGACTATAAAAGCCAGAAGAGCCTGGACTGACATCATACAGACCCTAAGAGAACACAATTGCCAGCCCAGATTACTATACCCAGCAAAACTCTCAATCACTATAGACGGTGAAACCAAGATATTCCATGACAAAACCAAATTTGCACAATATCTTCCCACAAACCCAGCACTTCAAAGGATAATTAATGGAAAACGCCAACACAAGGAGGGAAACTACAACCTAGAAAAAGCAAAGAAGTAATCTCCCAACATCCCCAAAAGAAGATAACTATACAAACATAACTTTATCTCTAATAGCAAAAATAACAGGAAGCCACAATCATTTTTCCTTAATATCTCTTAACATCAATGGTCTCAATTCTCCAATAAAAAGACGCAGACTATCAGACTGGATACACAAACAAGACCCAAAATTTTGCTGCATACAAGAAACGCACCTCAGTGACAAAGACAGACACTACCTCAGAATAAAAGGGTGGAAAACAATTTTCCAAGCCAATGGTCCCAAGAAACAAGCTGGAGTAGCCATTCTAATATCAAATAAAATTGACTTTCATCCAAAATTAATCAAAAAAGATAAGGAAGGACACTTCATACTCATCAAAGGAAAAATCTACCAAGGTGAACTCTCAATTCTGAACATCTATGCTCCAAATGCAAGGGCACCTACATACATAAAAGAAACTTTATTAAAGCTCAAAACACACATTACACCTCACACAATAATAGTGGGGGATTTCAACACCCCACTCTCAGCAATGGACAGATCATGGAAACAGAAACTAAACCGAGACACTTTGACATTAACAGAAGTTATGAACCAAATGGACTTAACAGACATCTATAGAACATTTCATCCTAAAACAAAAGAATATACCTTTTTCTCAGCACCTCATGGTACCTTCTCCAAAATAGACCATATAATTGGTCACAAAACAACCCTCTACAGATACAAAAAGATTGAAATAATCCCTTGCATTTTATCAGATCACCACGGACTAAGACTGGTCTTTAATAATGACAAAACCAATGGAAAACCCACGTGCACATGGAAACTGAACAACTCTCTACTCAATGATGACTTGGTCAAGGAAGAAATAAAGAAAGAAATAAAAGACTTTTTAGAATTCAATGAAAATGAGGACACATCATACCAAAACTTGTGGGAATCCATGAAGGCAGTGTGAAGAGGAAAACTCATAGCTCTAAGTGCCTACAAAAAGAAACTGGAGAGAGCATACACTAACAACTTGACTGCACAACTAAAAGCTCTAGAACAAAAAGAAGCAAATACACCCAGCAGGAGTAGAAGACAGGAAATAATCAAACTCAGGGCTGAAATCAACCAAATAGAAACAGAAAGAACAATACAAAATATCAATAAAACCAGGAGCTGGTTCTTTGATAAAATCAACAAGATAGATAAACCGTTAGCCAGATTAGCCAGAGGGCACAGAGACAGTGTCCAAATTAATAAAATCAGAACTGAAAAGGGAGACATAACAACAGAAATTGAAGAAATTCAAAAAATCATCAGATCCTACTACAAAGGCCTATACTCAACAAAACTGGAAAACCTGGATGAAATGGACAATTTCCTAGACAGATACCAGGTACCGAAGTTAAACCAGGAGCAGATAAACCATCTAAATAGTCCCATAGCCCCTCAGGAAATAGCAGCAGTCATTAAAAGTCTCCCCACTAAAAAAAGCCCAGAACCAGATGGTTTTAGTGCTGAATTCTATCAGACCTTCAAGGAAGACCTAATACCAATTCTCTTCAAACTATTTGGCAAAATAGAGACAGAAGGAACACTACCCAATTCGTTCTATGAAGCTACAATTACACTCATACCCAAACCCCACAAGGACCCGACAAAGAAAGAGAACTTCAGACCAATCTCCCTTATGAACATCGATGCAAAAATACTCAATAAAATTCTAGCAAACCGAATCCAAGAACACATCAAAACAATCATCCATCATGATCAAGTAGGTTTTATCCCAGGAATGCAGGGATGGTTCAATATTCAGAAATCCATCAATGTAATCCACTATATAAACAAACTTAAAGAAAAAAACCACATGATCATCTCACTAGATGCTGAGAAAGCATTTGACAAAATTCAACATCCCTTCATGATAAAAGTCTTGGAAAGATCAGGAATTCAAGGCCCATACCTAAACATAGTAAAAGCAATTTACAGCAAACCAGTAGCCAACATCAAGCTAAATGGAGAGAAACTTGAAGCAATCCCACTAAAATCAGGGACTAGACAAGGCTGCCCACTCTCCCCCTACCTATTCAATATAGTACTGGAAGTCCTAGCCAGAGCAATTAGACAACAAAAAGAAGTCAAAGGGATACAAATAGGAAAGGAAGAAGTCAAAATATCGCTATTTGCAGATGATATGATAGTATACTTAAGTGACCCCCAAACTTCCACCAGAGAACTCCTAAACCTGATAAACAACTTCAGCAAAGTGGCTGGTTATAAAATCAACTCAAACAAATCAGTAGCCTTCCTCTACGTGAAAGATAAACAGACTGAAAAAGAAATTAGGGAAATGACACCTTTCACAATAGTTGCAAATAATATAAAATACCTTGGTGTGAATCTAACCAAGCAAGTGAAAGACCTGTATGACAAGAACTTCAAGTCTCTGAAGAAAGAAATCGAAGAAGATCTCAGAAGATGGAAAGATCTCCCATGCTCATGGATTGGCAGGATTAATATAATAAAAATGGCCATCTTGCCAAAAGCAATCTACAGATTCAATGCAATCCCCATTAAAATCCCAACTCAATTCTTCACAGAGTTAGAAAAGGAAATTCTCAAATTCATATGGAATAACAAAAAACCCAGGATAGCGAAAACTATTCTCAACAATAAAAGAAATTCTGGAGGAATCACCATCCCTGACCTCAAGCTGTACTGCAGAGCAATAGTGATTAAAAACTACCTGGTATTGGTAAAGAGACAGGCAGGAAATCAATGGAATAGAATTGAAGACCCAGAAATGAACCCACACTCCTATGGTCACTTGACCTTTGACAAAGGAGCTAAAACTGTCCAGTGGAAAAAGGACAGCATTTTCAACAAATGGTGCTGGTTCAACTGGAGGACAACATGTAGAAGAATGAAAATTGATCCATTCTTATCTCCTTGTACAAAGCTCAAGTCTAAGTGAATAAAGGACCTCCACATAAAACCAGATACACTGAAACTAATAGAAGAGAAGGTGGGGAAGAGCCTCGAATACTTGGGCACAGGGGAAAAGTTCCTGAACAGAACTCCAATGGCATATGCTCTAAGATCAAGAATTGACAAATGGGACTTCATAAAATTGCAAAGTTTCTGTAAGGCAAAGGACACTGTCAATAAGACAAAACGACAACCAACAAATTGGGAAAAGATCTTTACCAATCCTTCATCTGATAGAGGGCTAATATCCAATATATACAAAGAACTCAAGAAATTAGACTCCAGACAACCAAATTACCCTATTAAAAAATGGGGTATAGAGCTTAACAAAGAATTTTCAACGGAAGAAACTCGAATGGCCAAGAAGCACCTAAAGAAATGTTCAGCATCCTTAGTCGTCAGGGAAATGCAAATCAAAACAACCCTGAGATTCCATCTCACACCAGTCAGAATGGCTAAGATTAAAAACTCAGGTGATAGTAGATGCTGGCGAGGGTGTGGAGAAAGAGGAACACTCCTCCATTGTTGGTGGGACTGCAAGATGGTGCAACCACTTTGGAAATCAGTGTGGCGGTTCCTCAGAAAATTGGACATAGCATTACCTGAGGATCCAGCTATACCACTCCTAGGCATATACCCAGAAGATGCTCGAACATATAACAAGGACATATGTTCAACTATGTTCATAGCAGCCTTGTTTATAATAGCCAGGAGCTAGAAAGAACCCAGATGTCCTTCAACTGAGGAATAAATCTGAATGACAACTGAAACCAAAGTGGTAACAGTGACGATGCTGAGCAAATTCTGATCATCAGAAATTCAATAGCTGGTCCTAGAATCTTCCTGGAATTCAAACAAGAGAAAGTTTTTATATGGGGCTAGTAAGATGGCCGAACAGGTGAAGATATTTACCACCAAACCTAGTGTGGAGTTTGAATATGCTTGGCCCAGGGAATAGCACTATTAGGAAGTGTGGCCTTATTGGAGTAGGTGTGGCCTTTTGGAGGCAGTGTATCACTGTGGGGGTGGGCAATGAGACCCTCCTAACCACATGGGAACCAGGCTGCTTCTAGCAGCCTTCAGATGAAGAACTCTCAGCTCCTCCTATACCATGGCTGCCTGAATGCTGCCATGCTCCCACCTAGATGATACTGGATTGAACCTCTGAACTTGTAAGCCAACCCCAATTAAATGTTGTTCTTATAAGAGTTACCTTGGTCATGATGTTGTCTTGTTCATAGTGTAAAACCCTAAGACAGCTAGCAAACTAAGTTCAATCCTGGCACTTGATAGGAAAGCCAACTCCCAAATCTGTCCTCTGAGTTCCACATGGGTAACATAGCACTCATGTATACATATGCAAAACACAATAGATAAATAAGGAGAGGTGGCTTAGTGGTTTAAAGCATTTCGTGTTCTTGCAGAGGATCCAAGTTTGGTTCCAACACACATACCTTGAATCTCAGCAGTACAGAAGCAAAAGCAGGCAGATCTCTTGAGTCTGAAGCCAACGTGGTCTACATAGTTCCAGGCTAACTGGGGCTTTAAAAAAGAGAGAGAAGGAAAGAAAGCAAAAAGAAAAATAATGGAAGGAAGGAAGGAAGGAAGGAAGGAAGGAAGGAAGGAAGGAAGGGAAAAGTCATTGTTTGCCTCTTTGTTGCTGTGATAAAGCACTCCCCAAAACCAACTTGGGGAAGAAAGCATATATTTCAGCCTACAGCTTTCGGGTCATACTTCCACCACCGAGGAACTAAAGTCCTAGAGGTGGGAACTGAAGCAAAGGCCATGAAAGAATGCTGCTTACTGACTTGTTGTCCATGGCTTGCTCAGCTTGATTTTTTTATTTTACACTTATTTATGGGGGATGGAGGACATAACATGACATGATGCATGGGTGGGCCAGGACAAACTGTGACAAAGATAACCAGTTTTTTTCTTCCAAATGGATCCTGGGGAAGGGAACTCAGATCATCATGTTTGGTGACAAGCACCTTTATCTGCTAAACTATCTCCCTAGCACCTCAGGTAGATTTTTTTTTTTTAATGCAACCCGGGACCACCAGCCCAGGGATAGCACCAATGACAGTAAGTTAGGACCTCATAGATCATTAATCAAAAATAAATGTTCCACAGACTTGCCTACAAGCCACTCTTATAGATTTTCTTAGTTGAGTTTCCTTTTTCCCAGATGACCCAAGCTTATGTCAAGTTGACAAAAAATTTAACCAGCACAGAAAACCTAAAGTTTTTGTCCTTCCCCATTCCCCAGGGTGGTGAGATGGTCTAGCTGTAAAGACACTAACCTTAGTTTTGAATCCCAAGACCTACATGGTAGAAAGAGAGAACTGATTCCCATGGCCTATTTTCTAACCTCCATACTGCCAGATGGATGCCATGGCATCCATGCACTCACCAGCACATACATACAAGTTAATAAATGCAATTTAAAAATTTTAAGAAAGCTTTAAACTCTTAACTAATTAAAGCAAAATTAACTAACTTTCTACCAAAATATTAACACTATAAACACTATCAGAAAAACCAAATTGCCAAGATAATGTTTACATTTGCAATAAGTGCCTTTAAAGTATAAACAGCAAAGTAGTATTCTATAATAAAGGGCACTTCATCTCTTCTAAAACTTGCAACTCCACCAGTATGCTCCAGTAACAGCCAGGAATTAAACTTTTGGCCCTTTTCCTTCCATTCTATTCCAATCAACTTCATCTTAGAAATTAATAAAAATATTTTATTATGCTAGAAAAAGAAAATACTTTAAAGCACACAGAACATTAATCAAACAGCAAATGACTAATATATAAACACTCCACATAACTCTCCCTCAGCAATTAGAGAGAAATTGAGGAGCATTATAAATTAACATAAATTTTAAAAGTTGAGGCCCATTTATCATGCACTGTAACTCTTCCTGTGCCATTGCGTTCACAGCCATACATTAACAGTTCTTGATATCAGGTAGCTGCTCACACCACTCCCAGGCAATCACTGTGGACCTGCCCACAGTTCTGGGTCTAACTGCCCAGGGATGGCTTTGGCTGCCTCTACTTTCAGAGGGAGAACTGATAGGAGTCTCACAAAAATTAAACAATTACATTAATGAGGCAGCACAAAAGCTTAAGGCTTAGTAAGTTATTTTAAAAGGAAATATTAAATTACTTTATTAAAAATAACTTTCTCCATTAAAGCTTGAAGTATTTTGCCTGGTATAGTTGTACATACCTATAATCCAAGCACTTGGGAGGTGGAGACAGGAAGATTAAGAGTTCTAAAGTCATCCTTCATTACATGGCAAGTTTGAAGTCTAGTCTTGTCTCAAAACAATAAAAAAATCATTATTTAAGTCTATTAAGCCGGGTAGTGGTGGCACACGCCTTTAATCCCAGCACTTGGGAGGCAGAGGCAGGTGGATTTCTGAGTTCGAGGCCAGCCTGGTCTACAGAGTGAGTTCCAGGACAGCCAGGGCTATACAGAGAAACCTTGTCTCGAAAAACCAAAAAAAAAAAAAAAAGTCTATTAATAATTTCTACACTAACACAATACAGTTGAATAGGTATCCTTAGACCAACTAACTCTCTAGTCTTTAATCACACAATAACTGTTTCTCAAAACAACTCTACAAAGATGGTAGCCTATACCTCTGTCACCATCTTCCAGAGTCATATTGTTCCTTTCTGACAGCACTTAAATCACAAGCTCTTTTGAATCACTTCTCAAAGACAGAGAACTTAATCAACTTTGCATTCCTTAAACCTTCTAGAACAGTGTCCCACACCACAACTACTTAACATTTGTCATGTGTCTTTCTGTATTAGACCAAGATACCTAACTCACTAATGTCTAGTCCTAGTATGCCCAGTATAGCTGGTAGAAGAATTGGGGGAGCCAGAGAGACCCTGTAAATTCCTTAGGTAGTATCCAGAAGCAATTTGATTGGTTCTTAGTCCTCTTGAAATACTATCTTTTTTTTTTTTGAGATTTATTTATTTATTATATATGAATACACTGTAGCTGTCTTCAGACACACCAGAAGAGGGCATCAGATCTCATTACAGATGGTTGTGAGCCACCATGTGGTTGCTGGGATTTGAACTCAGGACCTCTGGAAGTGCAGTCAGTGCTCTTAACCACTGAGCCATCTCTCCAGCCCCTTGAAATGCTATCAAGCTAAGAGATGCCTCCAATTTATGTTTCTACTCCTTCCTGCTGTGTAAACATTGTATGGCACAACTTGTCAGGCTTCCCTGTTGTTTATAATTCTTTCAAAGTACAAAAATCTAAATTAACCCTAAGCAGATGCTTATGGTACCTATTTCAATTGTCAACTTGATGAATCCTCAGTCAACTGAAAAGTCAAGTTTCTGCATACTTGTGAGTGATTATCTTGATTAGGTTAATTCAAGTGAGGAAACCAGCCTACTGTGGGTGACACCATTCATTCCCAGGGTTCTGGACTGTGTAAAAGGAGAGTTGGGCACCAGCATGCATCAGTCTGCTTCACACAGTAAATGCAGTGAGACCAGGTCCCTCAACCTCCTGCTGCCAAGACCTTCCCACCAAGACTGAACAAACCTATAAACCCATGAGCCAAAATAAACCACTTTGTCCCTTAAGCTGTTTTTATCAGAGTATTTGGTGACAACTGGAAAAGTAACCAGTATACTGCTGATATCCATATTTCTTTTGCTCAGAACATTTCTAGAAATTCCATAAAACTGGTTTTGAGTATAATTGAGACTTTCTTTGTCTCAAGTCCAATGTTCTAACATCCTTTTTATCTACTTTTATGAGTTTAAAAAACAAGCAACTTGCTAGAACAAAATAAATGTCAGAAAGGAGGACACAGAAGAATGAGAACACTTTGAATGAGAAGGTCTCACACAGAGAAAAGCACCTATGTTCCCAGAATTACCCACCCATAACAACTATGGGCTAGTAATATACTACCATGGAGAAAAAAATAGAGATATACTAACAAGGATTATTAAAATACTGCTGTAGTTTGTCTTTTAAAAATATTTTATTCTAATTATGAGTAGAGGTGTGAGTCTGCATGTGGGCATGTGACTATGAATGCAAGTGCCCACAGAGGTAACAGGGGTTAGATCCCCTGGAGCTGGAGTTTCAGACACTTGTGTGAGCCATCTGATGTGGGTGCTGGGAAGCAAACTTGAGTCCTCTGAAAGAACAGCAAATGATCTTCACTACTGGGCCATCTCTCCAGGACCTGAAGTTTGAGTCTTGAACCCCACTTACACAAAGGCCCATGTAGTTGAGGACTTTTCTCCCTAGCCTTTGGCATTTCTGGGAAGCAATGAAACTTTTAAGAGGTGAAGCATAATCAAAGGAAGTTAGGTCAGAAGTAGGCTCTCAAAAATGACTGTGGGATCCAGATCTTTCTGTCTTTGCTTCCATGAGGCAAACATCTTGTTCCGTCATAGATTCTTGCCTTGCCACAGGTCCCCAAATCACAAAGCCACATGATCACAGATAAACCACAAGTCAAAATAGTTTTCTCTTTATAAACTGATTGTGTCAGGTATCTTTTATAATGATAGAAAGCTAGCAAACACATTTTTTTTTCTTTTGAGATAGAGTCTAATGTATTCAAAGCTGGCCTGGAACTCAGTAAGTAGCCAAAAATGACTGTGGACTTCTGATCCTCCTGGCTCCATCTCCTAAATTCTGGTATTACAGATGTGTGCCACCGTGTTCCATTTATGTGGTGCTAAGAACCAAAGACATGTTAGACAAGAACTCTAACAATAGGCTATATCCCCAACACCCTCCCCTAGCCCTCTAAAAACACTTTTTAAAAAAGCATTTTATTTTTGGATTTTTTTAATTGAAAAAAATTTATGTAATATATTCAGATCATGGATTCTCCTCCCCAAACTCCTCCCAGATCCTCTCCACCTCCTACCCACCCAACTTCATGCTCTTTTCTCTCTTTAAACAGGCAAACAAAACAGAATTTTAAAAAGACAAAAAACAAAACAAAACAAAAAGAAATATAAACACACACACCACCCCAGATCCATAAAAACACAAAATTGGAAGCCATGATATATAAGCAAAAAACTAGTAAGACAAAATACTCAAGCAAAGCTATATATGACAAATTCTACCAATAATATCATTGTCTGCTTTGTGCAAGGCCATCTACTGCTGAGCATGGGGCCTATCCTTAAGAGTGGTTAATATATGATCCCACTGGAGGAAACTAATTTTTCCTTTGCAAGTGGATGTTAACTGAAGATAGATTCTTGATTAATGATGGGAACCCCATGTCCACTTCCCTCTTTCAGCACTGGAACCCTTCACAGGCCCTATGCATTGCTGCCAGTCTCTTTGAATTGATATGTGCAACAGTCCTCTTGTGTCTGAAGACACCATCTCCTAGGAGTCGTCCATCCCCTCTGGCTCCTACAACTTTTTGCTTCCTCTTCCACATAGCTCAGAGCCCTGAGAGGAAGGGTTTGATAAAGACACCCCATTTAGGACTGAGTGTTCTAAAATCTCTCATTTTCTCAACATTGTCCCATTATGGGTCTCTGTGTTAGTTCCCATTTACTTGTAAGTTTGATGATGGCTGAAAGAGGTGCTGACCTATGGGTATAGCCGACAGACATTAGGAGTCATTTTATTCCTTTAGCAGAGCAGTAGTATTTGGTTTTCCCCTAGGCTTATGGTATAACCAGTCTCAAGAACCAGGTTCTTGGCTACCCAGTGTCAGCCATGGGTTCCATCTTGTGATGTGGGCCTTAATTCCCAGCAGAGAGTAGCCAGTTACTCCCACAGTGTTTCTGCCACTACTGCACAAGCATATCATGCAGTCAGGTCACTGTTGTAGATCTCAGGGTTTGTAGCTGAGCTATAGTTACCTTTCTCCTTGGGTATCATGCAGAATACCTTCCAGTGCTATGAATGAAAAAAGAAATATAAACACACACACACACACACCACCCCAGACCCATAAAAACACAAAATTGGAAGCCATGATGGTTATCTCTGGTGTTAGCTGGTCTTACTGTCTCTGACTGTAGCATGTCCTTCCTGCAAGCCTGGAGGAATTTGTGTATGGAGAGATGTGACACAAAGACAGCTCTGGGGCGTAGATGATAACAGGAAGGATCCTGTCCCTGGCTGTTTCTTTGTTCCTGTGTCCTGATGGCTCTGTTCAGGTCCCTCTTGGGCTGGAATTTGAGCAGGAGTGGTAGGTAGTCTTACCTATGGTCACAGGTGTGTCAGCATTCCTGGGAGACCAGGTCTCCTGTCAGTATTTGGGTATAGAGAGCTATGGCACAGGGTCAGCTTAGAGCTCCTGACTTTTTTTTTTTTTTTTTTTTTTTTTTTTGGCTCAAGAACTTAAGAATTTTCTAAAACAGTGCCACCATGTAAAAATCCCAAATCGATACATACATGTTTGTTGCCAGGTTGCAGCTATGACTTTCATTTTAGAGAGCAATTCCTCATTTAAAAATCATTAGTATGTATTTGTTTTGTGTATGCATGGATACTTACATGTGTGGGGGTGCATTTGTACACGTGTATGAGGAGGTTCAAGGTTGATATCAGGAGCCATCCTTAATTGTTCTCTACCTGATCTTTTTTTTTTTTTTTTTTATAAATAATTTATTTATTTTTGAACATGAAATGCTTTTTTATAGCATGTTTCACAAGGGGAGGGGGTAAGAGGGGCCAGATGGTGGAAAAGTACAAAATCTTCTTGGCCTGTGCCTTGAAACATGTCATGGTCTATACGGTACACTGCCTTGAATTATGATCTACCTGCTGTTCTTCAGAAGATATGGTACACTGCTTGAGTTATGGTCTCCCTGCTATTCTTAAGATGATATGGTACACTGCTTTGAGTCTATCTGCAGTTGCTAAGCAGGATCTTGCAGTTGCCAAGCTTCAGAGGACATTGTGCATCTACCTGATCTTTTTAAGGTTGGATCTGTCAGAGATCACTGTCCCTGCCTTCTGAGTGCTGGGATTGCAGTTAGTTGACATGCTCACTTAGTTCTTACATGGTTCTGGAGATCTGACCGTCAGTCCTCACACTTAAATGGCAAATGCTAACATTTTATTCAGTTAAAAAATAGTAGTCAGTCTCTCTCTCTCTCTCTCTCTCTCTCTCTCTCTCTCTCTCTCTCTCTGTGTGTGTGTGTGTGCGTGTGTGTGTGTGTGTGTAGCATGGCTTACATGTGGAGGTCAGAAGACAACTTTGCAAGTTGGTTCTATATACTTTAGGTTCCAAGGATTGTTTTCCTGAATGATTGACTATAAACTGTAAGATGAAATAAGCCCTTTCCTCTCCATAGCCTTGTGGTCATAGTCTGTCTTTATTACAGTAATAAGAAGTAAACTAGAACATTTTCCTTCTCCCTTTATTCCCCCACCTCAAGACATTTTCACTAATGTTCTTTCTAGCATTCCGAACTTAATTGATATTTTGTTGAAGATCAACAACAAAAGTAGTCTACACTCTGGTGTTCAAACTCTGACTTCAAACTCAGAGATCCTCGTACCTCTGCCTGTGAGCATTGGGATTAAAGGCATGTGTCACAATGCACAACTGATTTTTTTTTCTTACAAAAATTGTATTTGCAGAAAAATTTGAAGTAAGATTAAGATTTTTTGTGATTAGATTTGCTATTAAATCCATTCCAAGAACTCAGGAGGCAGAGACAGACAGATCTCTGAGTTTGAGGCCAGCCTGGTCTACAGATAGAATTTTAGAACAGCCAAGACTACACAGAGAAATCCTGTCCTGAAAAACAAAAACAAATCCAAACAAATAAACAAAAAAAGATCCTTTCAAGTATTGGATTTTGGTTTCCAGGGCACGTCACTGGATTGTGACCAATAATTTTCAAATTAGTTACTAATTCATTGTAATTTCGTCTCTGTGGAGTCAGAGAAAGGAACGCCACCATGGTCTACACAGTGAGTTCCAGGCCAGCTTTAATAGTACTCCTGCCCCTAACACTAGTAATAAGAAATCCAGAAACCCCAGAAATCTTCAAAATATCCTTTTGGAGGAATTTAATTTGAGCTTAAACTATTGTGTTTTTGTTTGGTTGCTTGTTTGTTTTAATTCCCTAATAGAAAACAGTATTGAATTTATCTACTATTCTTTAATAATCTGAGGAAAAATGTGTTAATGACTGTCCTAGTTTCCTTTCTGTTGTGAGAAATACCATAACCAAAAGCAACATGAAGAGGAAAGATTGTTTTGGATTACATATCCTGATCATGGTTGATCACTGAAGGAAGTCAGAACAGAAACTCAGAAGTAGAGGCAGGAACCATGGTGGAAAGCAGTTTGCAGGCTTGCTCTGCCTGGCTTGCTTAACTTTCTTTCTTAGCCACCTGTCCAGGGGTAATGCCCCCAAGAGTGGACGGGCCCTTCCATAGCCCCTTTAATCAAGGAAGTGCACCCAAACCCCACAAAGCCTAACAAACAAAAAAGTCATGCTGCGATTCTCACAACTTTAATTTCAGGGTTCAGAAGGCAAAGCAGTCAGATCTCTATGAGTTCCAGACCAGCTAAGGCCTGTCTCAAAAACCCAAACTAAAACAAAACAAGAAGAAAGTAGAAAATGTCCCTCAGACATTTCTACAGGCCAAACTGATGGAGGCAGTTTCTTAGCTGAAATATCTTCCTCCCAGGGTTCTGTAGGTCTGTGTGGAGTTGACAGAGACTAACCAACACAGTGACCTCAGGTGTGTTCTTTGAGTTGATTTTACTTTTTGGGTGTTGTTTGTCCTGAGCCATTGGCTGTGCTTTGGCCAACACTATTTGTTTCCTATACAGTTTAAATATAACAAATTAAACATTAGTCTTGCCCTTCAAAATAATTTTCTACAAAGCAGCTAACTTTGAAGCATAGATCAGAAGAGTTTCATAGGCAGTACTTTAGTTGTTTTTCTCTTGAGGAGGTATTAATAACCAATCATCTACCTCAAGCCCTTCCTTTTGTGTTGTTCATTTGCAAATAATTAAATTAAAAATTCTTGGTAGCATTTTTTTATGACTCGGGCATCTTTTCTATTTATAATTTTGTCTAAAATCAAAAGATGTGCTAAAATTGTTGTAAAATAATTTTTAAAAATAAATCGTGAAAGCATTATGGAAACATGTTTTCTGTAAAGCATGAACACATTATCAGTATAGTCACTCTAAAGGTCTCTGACCAGCTGGGCATGGTGAGCTCTGGCAGGCCCTGCCCTCCTTCCCTGTTGCCCCTGTCTTGCTAAAAAGCCATTAGATTACATTCCTAGAGCCAGCCCCCATGGTCTCTTCCCTCATTAGGCCACTTCCTCCTTCTGAGGCTGGCTACCAAGGTCTAACTATCAAAGTATTCAAGTCCAGCAATCAAAAGCCCCCTTGACTGACCTAATTAACATGCCCAATTAAATACCTCATCCTAATACCAGGTTTTTTTTTTTTATTTATAAAATGACATCTTCCTATGGGCTATGTCTGTCTCCTCTCTATCAGATGTAGTCGTTTGTCCTCAGAGGACAAATATTTCTCTCCCTCATGCCCTTCTCCTCCTTCATCTTCTATCTTCTGTCTTTGTCTCTTATTCCCTACCCTCTGTCCCTCTAGTGCAAATGTTTATGCTAAGAACTTGGTCTTGGAGGTCCTGAGTCGCTACTTTCTTTCAAGTTTGTAGTTAGCTCTAAAATGTAGAATTGAGTCCCTAACAACTGTTGGGGGAAGGGTGGGGGAGGGGAGAAGGATAGGGGATGGGCTATCCCAAAAGCTGTTTGCCTATCTGTGGAATGTTCTAGCTAGCTGCCTTGTCTGGCCTCAGTGGGAGAAGATGTGCCTAGCCCTGTAGAGACTTGATGTGCCAGGATGGGGAGGATACCAAGGGAGGCTTTCACCCTCTCAGAGGAGAAGGGGAATAGGGAAGGGATTGTGGGAGGGGGTAGGGGTGACCAGGAGAGAGTGTGTTGATTAGGATGTAAAGTGAATTTTTTTTTTAAAAAAAAGGTAGAATTGGTAAATCCTAATCTTAGAAAATTGGTAATCTTGGTGTTTAAGCTTGCTGGAATAGTAATTTAATAGTAGGGATAAATCCCAAATGTGTTTAGGGAAAGAATAGAGAAGTAGACATGGAAGGAATCATTAGTTGTTACTAACTTGGTTAAAAGTTGTAGACATTCAGTAAAAAATTCCCATACATTTATCATAGGCACTTCTAGTGTTGAGGACACACATACACACACACACACACACACACACACACACACACACACATAATCAATATGTATCAGTGCTAAAATCTATAAAAACAAGTAATAACGTACAGCTAATTCTAATAACAGCCCAACAAAAGTATCTTGTAAGTAAAGAGCTGTTCACCTAGTGAAATCTTTGGTTTTACATCTTACATGTGAACAGTTAGATCTTTAATTAATTAGAATAATTTGGTCTATTTTCTTTTCTTAGGTTTATTTAACCTTTTACAGATTTAACGTGGTTTACAGTGTGTCTCTCTTAAAAAACCCCGAGATGCATTCTTTCAAAGCCTTAAAACTACTGAAGAGTTGTTTTCTAAATATATGCCTTTTCTAAATAACTTACAGCTGTTCATTATTAGGTGTTGGAGCATGCTTCATAGACCTTGACCTAAAGGCTCAGTGGTATGTAGTGGGCATTCACCATTCTATTATTCCCCACCAGCACACAGTATTAGCCTAGAGATTGGATGCCTTCCCAATGACTGACTGCTATTTGCTCTGTCTATAGGACATCTTTTCTCTCTCTCTCCCTCTCTCTCTCTGTCTCTCTCTCTCTCTCTCTCTCTCTTTTTCTTTCTTTCTCTCTTTTTTTGTTGTTTTGTTTTTCAAGACAGGGTTTCTCTGTTTAACCCTGGCTGTCCTGGAACTCACTCCATAGACCAGGCTGGCCTCGAACTCAGAAATCCGCCGGCCTCTGCCTCCCAAGTGCTGGGATTAAAGGCGTGGACCACCACTGCTTGGCTACCTTTTCTTTTTTTAAACAAACAAGCCAAACCAAAAAAACTTATAATGATTTTGAAGAGCAGAAACCTTTCCAAAATACCTCCACATTTTCAGCTTTCCTAGTAATTTTCTTTTGGGAGGCCTTAAACTCTTAAAAAATTGCAAATGAGTTAATTCTGTAGTACATATGTCTAATTTTGAATTCTAAAATCTGTGACATAACTCTTTTCAAACTTCCTATGTGCCTAATGTAACCAAGTAAAAGCAACCCCATCAGAACCTTCCTGGGTAAATGACTGGATGAAAACAACCTTCCAGGGGTCTCAGATGTCATTTATTACAACTTGCCCTTCAATCTCTTCTTGAGGCCTCTGGGATAAAGTAGAACTTTGATATGCTCTAAGGGGTCGAAGGCTTTGTTTGTGGGTTTTCCCTGCTGATTATAAGATTTTTTTTTGATGGCTGTTTCTCATTTTGATATCCCTTTAGCTTGGTCATTCTCTAAATTCAATGTTACTCTATTAAATTAATAAGGAAGTGTATATAATTATATATTATTATATGTGTGTGTGTGTGTGTGTGTGTGTGTGTGTGTGTGTATGTATGTATATATGTACATATCATGTAACTACTAGGAATGGTTAGAAGGATACTTGCTAGGAACTTCAAATCTTTATATTCTAGGAATTATCTTTGAAATAGGAAACATTTGTTCTAGTAAGAGGTCTTTTAAACATACAAAAGTATCTTTTAGGTTTTACTCTGCTGGAAATTTTTAAAAAATTTATACTTAATGTGTCTGGATGTTTTGCCTGAATATATGCCTATGTACCATATGCATGCCTAGTATCCATACAGACCAGGCCAGAAGATGGTGTTGGATCCCCTGGAACTGGAGTTACAGACAATTGCGAGCTGACATGTGGGTACTAGGGATTGAACACAGGTCCTCTGGAAGAACAGAAAATGCTCTTAACTGCTAGTCGTCATCTCTCCTGCCACTATGTTAGAAATTTTCTATGGTACTTAACTGAAGAATTTATATAACTTAATAAGAGGGATGCTAATTTTAATATCTCCATTTTACAGAAAGGACACTGAGACATAATTGTTTGCTTAACTGGCCTACTTTACTTAACCTACTCTAAGCAAATAGGCTGATTATCTACTGGCCAGTCTCAGAAGTCCTTTTCTACTTGGACTGGCTATTTGCTTTTGACATGTTGTTGAACATTCATGCATACAGTTTGATTTTCTTTGTCTCTTTTGGTGAACTGTTAACTACCTAAAATTTTAAAATTAAACCTCCTGTCCATTTGAAAGTTGTAGTCTAGGTTTACTTGCCTCTCAAATATGTGACTTCCAGCTATATTAGCTAGGGAGACATAGATACATGGGAACACAAGGATAACTTAACATTTCTAGGGGCAGGAAGATGGCTCAGGGAGTAAAGTAAAGGCTTTACTTAAAAGCCTGACAACCTGATTTTAATGCCAGCATTCCTTTGGGAAATAGGAGGGAGAAACAGAATGGCCCAGATGCTTGTGGGCCAGCTAGCTAGCTTGGCATATGTAGTGAGAAAACAAACAAACAACAGCATCTCAAAGATAAGATAGAAACTGCCCTCTGACCTCCACACTTACATTGTGGCTTGCGCACACATGCACACACACACCACCATCCCTTCAAGACATTTCTAATATTTTAATAAATAAAATGATTAGATACCTATTGTTTGTATGGTACTGTATCTCATATAAGTTGCCATTTAGTATTTACTACAGCTAATGGATACCCACTATTTAACTGAGAAGGAAACCAAAGTCAGAAGTAATAGATTGCAATTTAACCTAAAGCTATTAATAACTCACTAGTTGTCATTTCTTGACAACTATGTAGCCCAGGCTATCTTCAGATTCCTGAGAATATTTACCTTACCATATGAAGTTTTTGTTTGTTTTTTAAAAACATCTTGTCCCAAGTAGTGTCTATGAGAAGTAAAAACACAAGTTCTTGAATGTGTAGCCTCAATGATTTCAGAGTGATCTTCATTTTCTAGGCATTTATTGTAAGAAGCTTGGGTAGAACAAATTTAGTGATACTAAATATTAGGCTTCAGTTGGTACCTCATTCTTCATAAGAGAGTAATCTGTAGCTAATGAATATAATTGGGCTTTCTGTTGCTTCCATGGTTTCTTAGCAGCTCATGTACCAATTTGTAGACATAGTGTAACACCTTAAGCAACAAGTGTTCAGAAGTGAGAACTGTGAGAAGCGAGTTTGGTCCAATGAGACTATCTTTTTCACATTGCTACTCTGTTAATCAACTTGCTCCTTATGTATCCCTGGCTGAGAACTCCTCATATAGGCTGTGTAGTTCAGGCTTTGAAGTCACGGCTATCCATTGGCTTCTGCCTCCCAAGTGCTGGGAGTAAAGGCGTATAGCAGTTCTCTACTTCTACCTGTGCTGTAGGACCTCGATAGTGGGCTCAGATCATTAGGCCTGACAGCAAGCCTCTGTACCTACTGAGCCACCTCCCCAGCCCTAACTGACTCACCTTCCAATGAGGTATTCAGAGTGTTCTCAGACTCCCTCCATCACTTTCTTTCCCAGTAGTTTTTGTTGTTGCAGTTTGTTTGTTGTTTTTGGTAGGAGGGTGCCTATGGCTCAGTTGAGCATATCCATAGATACTCAGGAAGTAGAAACAGATAACTTCATAGGATTCATTAGAACTTCTAGTCATTTTTAGCTTGAGGTCTGTTTCTTGAATGTCAAAAACAGTTGGAGGGCTTTATTTCAGGCTTCTGTTTTGTTTTATCTGAAACTCAGTTTTTATAGTTACATAACCAGAGTCAGATCTTAGTTTTTCTATTGCTGTGCCCTACCCCTCCACCCCCAAAATGGCCAAGGAAACTTAAAAAAGCAAGCATTTAACTGGGTTTATGACTTTAGAGGGCTGAAGTCCATGATGGCAGAACAAAGACATGGCAGGAACAATCCAGGACTCACATCTCACAAATGGAAGGGAGCAATTGCACTGTGAATGAGTTTTGAAACCTCAAAGTCCTTGCCCCGTGACACATCTGTCAAGGCCACACTTCTAATCCTTCATAAAGAGTTTCAATAGCTGAGGACCAAATATTCAACCATGGGCCAATGGGGGCCATTCTCATTCAAACCAACAGTTAGTAATCTATGTTGGCTTCTTTGATTCATTTTAAGTATTAAATATCAAATTGCCAGTTGTTGAGTATAAATTATTCAAGTTTCTAAGAGCTTTGAGCCAGCATACTTGATGGTGAAGTTAGCTATTATATGAAATGTTCTTGTTCATAATGCTAACAGTCATCTTCTTGTTTTCTGAGATTTAAGGAAGCCTGGGATCCTGTAAAGACTGGTAAAACTCCAGTACTCTGCTGCCTACCTACCCCCTAGCCCACCCCCAGCCCTATGAACTGACAGGTTGTTTCATGTCTCTGAGCCTCAGCTTCCTTACCTGTAAAATGAAATTAGCATTTAAACAGAGCAGCTTTGATACTATTAAACTTTAGTTGTGCAGTTAAGCTTGCCATGCACCAAATGATATTTATTTACTGTTTAACATATAAAATACCCAGGGATGTCCAAGTTGGGTATTTTTAAATTTATTAAAATCAATAAAATTAATTCGTTTAATTAATTAAAATAAAAGTGGAATGCAAAATAATAAGTTTTATTATAACATTTCACATATGCATTTCATGTATTTTGACTTAGATTTTTTTGGAAAATATACTCAGGAGTGATAAAGCTGTATCATATGATAGTCCAGTTTCTGTTTTTTTTTTTTTTTTTTTTTTGAGGAAACACCATACTGATTTTCATAGGAGCTACGCAAATTTACATTCCCAACAGCAATGTTTAAGAGGGATCATCCCAGCTTCTGGCTATTATAAATAAGGCTGCTACGAACATAGTGGAGCTTGTGTCCTTGTTATATGTTGGAGCATCTTCTGGGTATATGCCCAGGAGTGGTATAGCTGGGTCCTCAGGTAATGCTATGTCCAATTTTCAGAGTGGTTGTAGCCAGAAGCTGGAAAGAACCCAGATGTCCTTCAACAGAGGAATGGATACAGAAAATGTGGTACATTTACACAATGGAATATTACCCAGCTATTAAAAACAATGAATTCGAGAAATTCTTAGGTAAATGGATGGAACTAGAAAATAGCATCCTGAGTGAGGTAACTGAAGAACACACATGGTATGCACTCACTGATAATTGGATATTAGCCCAAAAGCTCGCAATATCCAAGATTCAACTCACAGACCACATGAAGCTCATGAACAAGGAAGACCAAAGTGTGAGTGCTTTGGCCCTTCTTAGAAGGAGTAACAAAATACTCATGGGAGCAAAGGTGAAGACAAAGAGTGGAACAGAAACTGAAGGAGGGACCTTCCAGAGACTGCTCCACCTGGGTATCCATCCCTTGTGCAGTCACCAAAAGTAGACACTGATGTGGATGCCAGGAAGTGCATGCTGACAAGAGCCTCATATAGCTGTCTCCTTAGAGGTCTGCCAGAGCCTGAAATATACAGAGGCGAATACTCACAGCTAACCATTGAACTGATCATGGAGTTCCCAATGGAGGAGTGAGAGAGAAGACTGAAGGAGCTGAAAGGGTTTGTGGCCCCATGAGGAGAGCAACAATACTAACCAACCAGAGCTCCCAGGGTCTAAACCACCAGCCAGGGTTTATGACACCAGGCCCCATGAGATCAGCTGTATACATAGGGGAGGATGACATTGTCAGGCATAGGTGGATGAGGAAGTCCTTGGTCCAGTGAAGGCTGGATGCCCCAGTGTGGGAGAAATTGTGGTTGGAGAGGTGGGAGTGGGAGGTTGGGTGGGGCCATATCCTCATAGAAGCAGGAGGATGGGGGATGTGATAGGGGGTTCCTGGGTAGGGGGAAATGGGGAAATGGAATTACATCTAAAATGTAAATATATTATCCAGTTTTTTAAAAAAAAAAAGGAAAAGGAAAGAAAAGGAAAAAAAAAAGAGGGATCATCCCTAGTCCTTGCCGGTGTTAGTTTTTATTTATTATTTGCTTGGTAGAGCCATTTGTATTACTACTTTTGATAACTGTCCAGTTCACTTAAATACTACAAATTTTCTTTTTTTCTTGATAACGGTTACCGAGCAGCTTAGCTTTTGCAGTCCTTTTATAATAAATTGGTACATTTTGATAGTGCTTATCCTAGTGAATTAGAGTCCTCCTTATTTCATTTAACTTTGGAAATCTGACATGCTGACATAAAGATGTATTTATCTGTTAGATGTGGTATACATCTTTAATCTAGTGCTTGGAAGGCAGAAACACAGCATTCCAGGCCAGGCTAGTCAGGGCTACAGAACGAGACCCTGTCTTAAAACAAACAAACAAACAAAAAAACAACAAAAAAACCCAGTAACAACAATAAATGTTAGGTTATTGGCTTCCATAAATAAAACTTGTTTTATGAAAAATATGATCATATCAGCTGTAGGAGATTTACTATTTCTCTAGTGTACAAAATAGGATAAATGATTTAAAAACCCATGTCATCTTTTAATACAGTTAAAGGAAATTTTAAAATCATAATTTAATAATCTTAGTAACTGTATAGAAGTAGATACTAATTAGTAATTGCTGTGGAAATGGTTGTAAGTAATACTTAATAGTTGTGAATCTGGGACTTAGAAATTGATCACAACTAGATTTCCAAAGTTATTATTGTATAGTGAACAAAGTATTTATGCCTGATATTTTTGAATATATATTAAAGCTTAGAGAAATTAACATTAAATGACCTTTATTAGAAAATTTATTTCAAAATTAAGGCACAAAATGTTAACATAGGGGCTGGAAAGATGGCTTAGCAGTAAAGAGCCCTGACTTTGATTCCCAGCACCCACATGGCAAGTTACAAATGTCTATAACTCCAGTTCTAGGATATTAAGTGCTTCCTTCTGCCCTTTGAGGGCCTGGAAACACAGGTGGTGCTCACAATGTAGACATATGTGCAAGCAGAAGACCCATACATAAAGTAAAAATAATATGTTTTTTAAAGTTAGTATAAATTAATGATTAGCATGGGGAAATACCTTCAGGGCTGATTAGTACATGTAGAGAAAGTGAAATGTAAGATGGAATTGAAGCTGACAGGAAAGCTGCCAAGGTGAAAAATCCAAACCACCCCTCCCCCAAGATCAACTCTGTTCTAGATTAAAGGGGGGGCTTTATTATACTCTGGTGAAGCTTAGCATATGAAAGTAACATAAACCAAAAATGTAACACATATAAATTGGTATAATTACATTTCTGTTAACTGGCAACATTTCCTTGAAAGCTCAAAGAACCAAGCTTTAGTAGTGAGGAAAGCAGACAGGATGTGCTCCTAGTGTGTGGGTAATTGGTGCTTTCTCTACCAGATCTGCTCTTCTCTAACATTTCCAGTCTTCACGACAGTTCCATCCTTTGACTTGGTAGACCCCAAACTTACCTCCTCACACATCTGTGCTCCTCTCATTAGGACTCTTCCAGTAGCGTTTAAATTGATCTTTCTGTTTTTACAGTCTGATACAGTACTGTTCAACATAGCCACAGAGTGACTCCTTTAAAAAATCAGATTATGTCCATCTCTGTTCATAATTCACCAGTGTCTTCCCCAAAGCCAAAATCTTCATAGCAGCCTACATGCATTCTTTTCGGGGTACAAGGTTGATTTTTTTCTTTTTGAGACAGGGTCTCACTGTGTAGCCTTGGCTGTCCTGGAACTCACTATATAGACCTGGTTGACATTGAACTCACAGAAATCCTTCTACCTCTGCCTCTGCCTCCCAAATGCTGAGATTAAAAGCATGTGCCACTAGGACCAGCATTATATATATGTTCTTATATAATGTGAGTCCCTGAAACCTTCTTGAGTTCATTTACTAGTGACTTTATCATTCTTTTCCAAATGTAGTGGCCTCTAACATTCACACAAGCTCCTGATTCAGGGTCTTGCACTTCTAGTTTCTGCAGCTATCTGTATGGTTCCTTTCATTTCCTCTCAGTTGTTGGCTCATGTCTTCTGCACTAAGACCTTGATCACTCAATTGAAAGTAGTACTTTCCTGACTCTTTTAGCTTTTCCAGTAACATTTTTCATCAAATGTATTATAGGGGATGTCTACCATTTACTTACACTCCATTGTAGAATAATGAGATGACTTTTTTTTCTTATTTTTTATCCTAGAATATTCCTTTACGTAGACTATGGTATGTCAGTTAAAATGTGCTAAGTAAATAATTAATGAGTAAATAAGAAAGAACTCTGGGGAATTGGAGAGATGGCTCAGAGATTAATAGTACTGACTGCTCTTCCAAAGGTCCTGAGTTCAGTTCCCAGCAACCACATGGTGTCTCACAACCATTTGTAATGAGATCTGATGCCCTTTTCTGATGTGTCTGAAGACAGCTACAGTGTACTCCTATAATATAAGTAAATAAATCTGTTTTTTTAAAAAAAGCTCTTTGCCCTTTGTTTAAAACAAGAAAGAATTCTGTAGCAGCTTATAATATCATTGCTATTAATGTATAGAGTTTTCTTCCCTCCCCCAAAACAGAGCTTCTCTGTAGCCCTGGCTGTCCTGGAACTCACTCTGAATACCAGGCTGATCTCAGACTTACAGAGATCCACATGACTCTGCCTCCTGAGTGCTGGAATTAAACATGTACCACCACCACCTCCCATTGAGTTTTCTTAAATAAGTGATATTAGTGCTTCATTCAACTTCAGAGAAAGATAGTATTAACTTCAAATACTATTTACTGATGTTGGACCACACAGGCTCACATATTGAGCATATGGTCCTCAGTTGGTATCACTACTCAGGGAGGTTGTATAGCCTAGTTTGAAGAAGTAGTGTCTCTCGGGGTGGGTGGGCTTTGAGAATCTTGCCTCACTTCCACTTCCAGTTTGTGTTTGTTCTCTGTCTCTGTGTCAACCATGTTGTGAGCTTCCCAATCCTCCCTAGATTGCTGCTTGTAGTACAAGTGATCATTCAGGTTCTGCTCCTGCCACCATGCCCCTTCTGGTCTGAATCCCCTCCATAATGGCCTCTTATCTCCCTGGGACCATAAGCCCAGATAAACTCGGCTGTAAGTTAGTTTCATCATAATATTTTATCACAGCAACAAAAAGTAACTAATACAGAAGTTTCAGTACTAGTTTTCTTCTTTATTACTATAATAAAACCATGACCAAAATCACCCGGGGTGGGAAGAAAGGGAAGGGATTTATTTGACTTGCACTTCCATATCACAGTCCATCATCAAAAAAGTCAGGGCAAGAATTCAAGTAGGAACCTGGAGGCAGGAGCTGAAGTAGAGACCATGGAAGACTAACTTGCCCCTTGTGCTTGCTCAGCTTGTTTTATTAAGCAACCAGGCCCACCTGCCCAGGGATAGTACTGCCCTCCAACATCAAGAAAATGCCCCACCATACCTACAGGCCAATCCGATGGAAGCAGTTCCTCAATTGAGATTTCTTTTCTTGGGTGACTTTAGTTTGTGTCAGGGTGACAGAATTCAACCAGCAGACTCCTTCAGTATAAGTACTATTTTTTAAAAAGCACTAGAGCTTTTTTTTTTTTTTTTCATGAGATTCAGTTATACAGGGGCTGAGGAGATGGCATAGTCTATAAAGGACTTGATTTACAGAAACCTAAAGTCAGATCCCTAATGCCCCCACATTTAAAAAAGAAAGAAAGAAAGAAAAAAAAAGCCAAGTGCAGTAGCCCAAATCTGTAATCACTGCACTGGAGGGGCAGAAACAGGAGGATCTATGGGGTCTTGCTGGCCAGTCAGTCTAGCCATGTAGTATGCTCTGTAGTGGTTATTATTATTATGGGTGTTACTACAAGTCCTTGTTTTTAAATATCTATTACAGGTTTCTACCCCACTTCAGATCATTTAGTTCCCAAATAAAAGACAGGAACTAGAGCCGGGATGATATCAACCCTCTATGCAGTTTGTCTGCTTCCCTGTCAAAATCTCTGAGATACTACTTGCCAAGTTTTGTTTGAGCAGCTCCCTCTTTTCTGCCCAGCCCAGGCTGTAGGCATCTTTATGCCTACAGGGATAAATTGGGAGTCAAGATCTGCATAGCATCATTTGGTGTAAGTGAGGATCTCCTTGTCTGGGACAATCAGATCTTGGGGGCCAGTATTTAGCATTTGAAAGCATAGTAGCACCAGACCAACCCCCTACAATGCTCCAAGTTTGATAAGACAGATGGAACATGGGGAGAGGGAAGGAAGGACGAAGGGACCCAGTCTTCCCCCACCAAAAAAAAAAAAAAGCGGAGAGTGATAGAGTAAGACACCTTGATTAACCTCAGACCCCACACCTGTACATACACAGATACAAAATATAAAGTTATGTGCTTTTTCTTTTTTATTTAATTATTCATAATTATGAATTAATTTTCAAAATAGCTCTGGCTGTCCTAGAACTCACCATGTACACCAGGATGCCCTCAAACTCATGGAGATTTGCTAGTCTCTGCTAGATATATGCTATTACGCCTGGCTGAGTTTTTTCCTTTTTCAAAATATATACAGAATTATATACTAGGAACTTAGCTATCATTACCAACTATTGCAGAGTACTACAATTCGGCTTTGAAATGTTCAGTATTCCACCTCAAAAAAAAAAAATAGGAAAAGGAAAGGAAAGGGAAAAGGCTGCGTCCACCGTTGAAGTCTCTCCCCTGGTGTTTGGTCTCATTAACCTTTCTGTGCCTATAGAAATGGAGATGGTTTACCAATCCTAGAAATTTAGTATAATTTGAAACATAATATTTGGCTTTTGTATCTGACTTTTTTCACTTACAACAATATTTTAAGGTACTCATGTCATAAAATGCAATAGTATTACTTTTTTTGTGTGTGGATGGTTTAGATTCTATTGTATTAGGTATACTGCATTTTACTTATCTATTAATTAATTGATAAATACTTGAGTAGTTTTTACCTTTTATCTATTATAAATAATTTTGTTGTAAACATTCAGAAATGAGGTAGTTTAGTAAAAATATTTTTATTTACTCTGAGAATTTCATACATTATAATTTTAAGCATTTTTGCCTTTTCTTTTATTTCTAATTCTTTCCAGACCCACGCATTCCCCTCTATGCCTGCTTCAACTATCTCTTTATAAAGAAACAAAAACAAAAACAAAAAAAAACAAATTTCCAGTTTGTGCTGCCCATATATTTCTGGGTTTGGACTATCTACTGGAGCATGGTTGACCTCACCCTTAAAAAACCTGACTCTTCCTCTCAGAGAAGTCATCAACTGTCCATAGCTCCTCTATTAGGGGTAGGGCTTGTGAGCCCCTTCCCCCTCCATGCTAGAATGTTGACTGGCTTGATGTTGTGTAGGCTCAGCTGTTGTGAGTTTGTGAGTACAGCATCCTGTCATGTTGAGAAGACTGGTTTGCTTTGGTCCTCTCTAGCTTTTGTAGTCTTTTTGCTGCCTTATTCCTTAATGGTCCCTGAATCTTTAGGGGTGTATGTGGTACAGGTATCCCATTTGGGCTGCAGATGTGAGTCACAGTTAAGAGCACTTGCTGCTCTTAAAGAGGACCCAAGTTCAATTCCCAGCACCCAGCTCCAGGGATCTTCTGGCCTTCTCAGGCATGTACATGCAGGCAAAACCACTCATACATACACATAAAATAAATAAAAAAAAAATAAAGTAGATGACTGAGCATGCTACTAAAAATTGTCTGCACTTTGATCAGTTGTGAATTTCTACATTACCCACCATTCACTGCTCAATTTTCTCTGTGGGTAGAAAGATAAAAATTGGAGAGCAATTTGCTACCATGTTCATTTAGCAAAATAATAGTAGTAGGTTCATCCTTGGCTCATGTATAGTTTCTAACCATGATGGCCACATTTAGAGTACCAGACAGTGTTTCTGCTTGTGTAGCAGGCCTTAAAGCCAATGAGTAAACAGTTGGTCATTTCCATAGTATTTGTGCTACTCTATCATCCATGGCCATGTATTGCCTTGTCTGTCCCTGTTGCAGTTCACAGGTTCACAGCGAGCAAGACTGTTGATGGCTCTCCTATCCCCTAGCAGCCTTCATAGCACTTTGTATTACTATGAAAGCTAGCCTACAGAAAGGCAGCTTTTAGTCAGTATCAAATTAATTTCGCCATGTCTTGTGATAAGTGTAAATTTTGTCTTCATTAATAGGATCAAAACAAAATTTTAAAACACTATTTACTTTTATCTTTTTTCTTTTGTTTTATAATCTCATGTAACACAGGCTGGTCTGGAACTCAGTATGTAAATCTTGATTGAGCTTCTGATCTTCCTGTCACTTAAATTCCAAGTGCTGGGATTTTGGGCATATGCTACTACATATAGCTACTACATATACCAAGAGAGAGCGCTACTACATCCCCAACCTCTGACACTCCCCCAACCCTGCTCCCAGTATGGAAGATTAACTCAGGAGGCTCTTGCATGATTGACAAGTATTTAACCAGCCCCAAGCCATGTATGTATGTATATGTTATTGTTGTTTTGTCATTGCTGTTTTCTTGTTAATGGGTTAAATCTAGGGTCTTTGTGCTTGACAAATGATCTGTCTCTATGCTGTACCCTCAGTCCCTGATCTACATTCTCAGCCTTACTTTTTGGATGTTCATGTTCTTTTAAAAAATCAGTGTATCACACAGTAAAATACTTCTTTTGGGATTTGATTGAGAAGAAAAATGTTTCATTAATACAATTTATAATGACTGGGCATGGTGTTGCATGCTTTTCACTCCAGCACTAGGGAGGCAGAGGCAGACAGATCTCTGTGACTTCAAGGTGAATCTGGTCTACATTGTGAGTTCTAGAAGAGCCAGGACTCTATAGAAAGATATGAAGTCTCAAAACAAAACAAAATTAATGGCTATATTTTACACTTTATATTTTTGTGCCCTATATTTAATGCTTTCTCATTGTTTGTAGGTGTGATATTATTTGAGAAGCTTCCAGGAGGGATCACTTAATCCCTGAAGTAAAAGCCAGTCTGGGCATTAGAACTTGTCTCTAAAAGTAAACAATTTAGGCATTCAATGCATTTATTATTACTAGTTTTTGAGCCAAGAGAGATACTGCTATGTTGAATTTACATAAACTTGAAAAGATTACATTATGGTCAGATTTAATTTAGATTATAGAGGTGGCTAAGATTTGTCTGTCAGAATGCTTTAAAACCTGGACTTTGTTAGACTTTAATTTCTAATCTTTTTAGACATGTAGGAGTGGATTAACAATAAAATTAACCAGGAGAAACAACTTAATGAATCAACAAAAGATTTTTATCCTGAAAATCAAGTTTAGAACTTGATTTTACTTTCCTAAAAGTTTTATTTATTCTCTAAAGCAGACCAACTCAGGGAACAATAGTCGAGTGTTGTGGAGAGTGAAGGGCCAGTGCAGGAAACTGAACTCATGGGGAGCAGGAAGCAGAAGGACTTAGCAGCCTTTACCTGGCAGGGGCAGAGTTAGAGCTGCACATCTGAGAAGTGGGACATCTGGTTACAGTATTCACCATAATTAGCCACATGCTTTAAAAGTATATACATCTTTTGGATTGGAATAGTATGTAAATTCAAATATTTTAGTTGGATTTTTTCCTTAGCTACTTGATAAATGATTATTAATTTTTTCTTAGAATTAATCATATTAGTCATACATCCTGCCATTTACAAGGTAGAATTAGGAGCATCAGAAGTTCAAAGTCATCATCTGTTTGTTTGAGGACATGAAATATAGACTTCCTCCTTGGTTAAAAGCTTGATTCTGCTGCTTACTAGCTATTGGTTCCAGGGCAGGTATGCTAAATTGTTTTGTGTTTGTGAGCTCATTATGATGATGTAGTGTGGTTTGTGAGCATGGGTGTGAAGTCTTTTTTAAGGGGACACAAATATTCTAAAACTGGTTTATGGTAATAGCTAAATCCTCTGTGAATTTAACTGAAAGATTTTAATTACATTTATGATTAAATTTAAAATAAAGAAGTACATTTCAAATGTGAATTTTGGTGAATTCTATTCCAGTAAAATTGGTGGGTTTTGTTGTTGTTGTTTTGTCTTGGATACAGGGTCTCACTGTGTAGCTCTGGCTGTTTTGAAACTTGCCATGTATACCAGGCTGGCTCTTACTAAGTTTTGGAATTAAAGTTGTGTGCTACCATGCCTGGCCAATAAAGCTATTTTAAAATATGCATGGGCTTGGAACTTATTTTGGAGTGGTTCTTTTAGGTATTAGAGTTTTCATGGATAGAAGATTAGAATTTTTGTGGTTAGCAACCATGATACCAAGTTTAAAGGTTATGACTCAAACAAATGTCTATCTATTGTAATCTTTATTAAATTATTTTATGTGTATGAGTGTTTTGCCTGAATGTGTGTCTCTGTACCACTTTCTGTCTGATGCCCAAGAAGGACAAAAGGCACCCAGATCCTTTGGATCTGGAGTCACAAGTGGTTGAAACCACCATGTGTGTACTGGGAATTGAACCTGGATTTTATGGTCAGCAGCCAGTGCTCTTAACTGTTGAGCCATCTCTTTAGTCACAATGTATTGTAGTCTTTAGATATAAAGAATTTGACAGTCATCTCATACACACACATCTAGACAAACTTTAAATTCAGAAAAAGTGTCACCCCATCACTATAATCCTATTTCTTCTCAGTGATTTTCTTTTTCTCTTACCTCTCAACCCAGTCACATGGTGTCTTATGAATAACTAAGTATATTTGAATTTTGCCATGTTTATTAATTTTATTTTAACTTTTAAACACTTTTGTTTAGATTTTTGGATGCCACTGGACAGAAACTTGACACTTCAGATCATCTTTTTATCATAGCAGAGCCCTCAGCCTGCTCATTACTTGGGGACGAGATAGCCCATGTGCTGTGGAGATGACCGGGGAGCAGCAGCTTGACTCAGGTATTGGATTTGCTAAAACCCTTCTCCAGAGTGCAGGTGTAGGTTATTTGGCTGTGTTGTGTGGTCTGACTTGACTTTATACTACTGAACTGGAAGCCCTTTGAAGTATTACTTTTTTCATTGCATCCCTTGGGCTTTAAAACTTGACATGAGGGACTACACTTTTGTTTGCTAGGGGAAAAAAAAGTTTTTATGAACAGACCTTGTTTTCTAAATCATTGGATTTTATTACTTTATAATTGTTTAAAAATACTTTATTAACTCATAGGAAATTACAAAGATAGTGTCACAGGTTCCATGTTCCCCGTCAACTCAGTTTCTCTTCTCTCATGTTACTATAATATAAAATAAAAATATTATATAAAAATTGTACATATAAAAGACAAGAATGAGCACAAAGTGTCCTGTGTTGTTTGTCACATGTCTACTCTGCTGTCAGTATTACCTTAGTCAAGATAGACAACTCTTCTGTCGCCAGAAGAGCTTCTTATTTCTCTTTCTCATTGCACTTTTAATCAGAGGCAATTAGTCATCTGCTATCTCCATAATTTTGTCATTTAAAGAATGCCTTATGAATAAAATTAATATATGACCATTGGAGGTGTCCCCTGAAATGATAGTCTTGAGATAAGTTGACAGTCTTGCATATCAAAATTTATTACTTAAAATAATTATATGTATGTGTATTTGAGTGATGTCAGCATGGCATGGTACATGTGTAGAGATGAGAGGACAGCTTGGAAGACTTGATATTTTTCTTCTTCTCCCATGTGAGCTTTAACAATTGAATTCAGGTTATCAGATCTAACAGCAAGTACCTTTACCTGTTAAGCCATCTTCACAGCCTATGTTTGTTACTTTGTATTGTGAGTCATAGTTCATGAATATATTGCATACATTTTGATTTTTCTAATTTTAGCTATTGCAAATAAGTTGCTATTAATAGTTGTGGATACAGTAATCTATTTTGGGAGGAAAAATGCCAATGAGTTCATTTTTAAATTTTGTTAGAGAATTTTATATATGAATATGTGTTTTGATCAGATCCACTCTCCAGTCCCTCCCTTCTAACTCTCCCCAAGCCGCAACCATTTGTCCCAGTTAACATTGTATACTTTTTAAAGAATCCAGTGAGTCCACTTAGTGTTGTCTATATGTGCATGGCTACATGCCACTCTGTTAGAACATGGGCAGCCCATCAGGGGCTGCATCCAAAGAAAACCGATGCTCTCTCCTCCAGCAGCCATTCATTGCCAATAACTCTTTAGCTGGCCATGGTACTTGAGAGCTTCTCCTGCACATGTGCTGAAATTTTGGCCAGCTTGGATTTGTACAGATTTTGTGTTTGGTGAAGTCACAGTTTCATGATCTGAGCCTTGAGGAGGAGATAATGTGATATAGATGCTTCATTTGGGGCTTGAGTGCAATTTAAAAATGATAGACCTAGTGATAATACTGTTATACTGTTATCCAGAATAGCCATTTTCATGTTGTTCTAATTTTTTTTAATTCATATTTATTAATTATATATAGTAACAGGTTTCATTTTACTATGACAATTTTCATACAACTATATACTATATTTTAGCCACATTCATTCCCTATTACACTCTCTTGTCTCCTTCCTCTTCCCAACTAGCTCCTTATTTACTTTCATGCCTTTTTCTTTTTGGTGACCCAGTGGGTTTAATTAGCATTGCTTATAAAAGCACTGGTGAAAGATTATTTACAGCACCCGAGGCAGATAGTTTACCATTGGTTTTACCACTGAAAAAACATGTCCTGTCCTCTCCAAGCACCTACTATCTGCCTATAGACAGATCCTCAGGAAAGACATAGACTCATGAGCCCCTCTCCCCTCCGTCTTAGAATGTTGAAGGGCCCAGGCTTATGCAGTTCTTACATAGATAATTATGGCAACTGTGAGTCCATGAGTGCCAAGACCATGTCATGCCCTGAAAACAGCATTCTACAACATTCTCTCTGTTCTTCTGGCTCTTGTATATTTCCCCTTTTCACCGTGTTCTCTGAGCCTCATAGAGTAAGTAATATCTCTGCCTCCTTCATCCCTGAGCACTTAATTTATTCTCAGCATTTTGACCTCTTATGAGTCTTGAAAGTAACTGTCACTCATAGCAGACAGAAGTTTCTCTGACCCAAGCTGATGGGAGCAATATTCTGTGGGCATAAATAAATATAAGGTGACTTAATGGGCATAGTATATTCATTTAGCAAAACAACGGTGGGATTTTTTTCCACTAGGGTCTGTGACTTCCCCAGCCATGGGCTTTTGACCAAATTTACAGTACTAGGTATGAACTTTCTTCCTGTGGAGCAAGTCTCACATCCAATCAGAAAACAGTTGGTTACCCTCATAACAGTCATGCCATTAGAGCACATCTTAACCAGTAGATTGGCATTGAAACCTACTGGGTCCTTGGCTGAGTAAAAGTGTTGATAACTTTTCTCCTCTACAGCCTACATAGTCTAGTAATGTGAAAACTGGTCATCAAGGAGGAAGCTTCCAGCCCCCATTAAAATAGATTTTGGATGTAATCTTTTTTCCCCTCTTTGTTTTTTTTTTTTTTTTTTTTTTGAGATAGGGTTTCTTCTCTTTGTAGCCCTGACTGGCCTGGAACTCATTCTGTAGACCAGGCTGGCCTTGAACTCAGAGGTATACTTGCCTCTGCCTCCTGAGTACTGAGATTATGTATATGGATATGAACTTGTACATGTGACAGCAATCCCCACAGAGGCCAGAGGGCATCAGGTCCTCAAGAGCTGAATTACAGAGAGTTGTGGGTTGGTTCATAAAAAGTGGAAGGTAAGTGAGATCCTGTTGAGCCTTTGCAGTCTTATGTGAGTGAAAGGTAAAAGGTATATGAATAGGCCTTGCTCCAGAGATACCAATGGATATCATGAGAAATAGATTTAGGATATGCTTCATTGGACTGTATATAAGGGCTGAATAAAAAGGGAGGAGAACTAAAATTAAGTTCTTACTTTCTAGATTGACTGCAAATATTGGCAAGTAGTATTTTTACTTGGTTGCAAAATACTTAGAGTCATGTTCACATTTTAAATTTGAAATGTCTATTAAGAATCATAAATGTTGGTATTAGATAGTATATTTGAGTCTAAAGTAATTTGAGTAATTTTATATTCACTCTAGTTTTATATGATATATTTGAGTAAACTTTAGATTTGTTGTTTCCCCAGTGTCTTAGTCAGTATTCTTTTGCCGTGAAAAAACATCATGACTACAGCAGCTCATATAAGGGAAAAACATTGAACTGGGCTAGCTTACAGTTCAGAGGTTTAGTTTGCCATTGTTGTGGTAGTAAGCACGGGAGTGTGCACACATACATAGTGCTGCAGAGTAGATGAGAGTTTTAAATCTGAACTGACAGATAGCAAGCAGGAAGAGAGATACATTAGTCCTGGCTTGAGTATTTGAAGCCCCAAAGCTCCATCCCCAGTGGCACACTTCCTCCATCAAGGCCACACACTACTCCAACCTAATTCCTGTTAAGTAGTGCTGCTCCCTAATGACCAAACATGTAAATATACAAGCCTACAGGGTTCATTTCTATTCAAACCAGCACACCCAGCATGAGCAAATATATTAAATGACTGTTACGTTGAATTGAATTGACTTAGGGAACCTACCGTTAAAGCAAAAGTTGCTTAAGTTTTTGTGTATAAAATCAATTAATTTGTCCTACAGTAAATTTGTTTATGTAATGAGTTTACTTGGAGATATAACTTTTTGTTGTTGTTTTCTTTTGCAGATCTTGGGTCTGGTGTAGAAGTAGAAGAATTCAGCTGGGAAGATTATCTAGAAGAGACAGGCTCTACCACAGTTCCCTATGCATCGTTTAAACATGTAGGCAACACCCCTTCATTTTTCTTCTTTTTTTCTCTTGAGACAGGGTCTCACTGTGAAACCTTGGTTGTCTTGGAACTTGTTTTATATAACAGGCTGGCCTCGTATTTAGAGAGATCAGTCTGCTTTGCTCTAGTGCTAGTACTAAAGATGTACGCCTCCATGCCTGGCTTACCCCATTTCTTTTAATCTTTGTGTTGTGTCTTAGTTACTTTTCTGTTGCCGTGACAAAGCACCATTACCAAGGCAACTTACAGAAGAAAGAATTGGCTGGCACTTATAGTAGAGGTTAATGATTGTCATGGCAGAGCAGCAGGCAGGCAGGTTGCAAACTTATGTTAAGACAACAACCACAAGGCAGAGACGGAACTAACTGTGAGTGATGTGGGCTTTTGAAACCTCAAAGCCTACCACCAGTGACACACCTTCTCAACAAGGCCACACTTCCTCATCCTTTCCAAACCAACTGGGGTCCAAGCAGTCAAGTGTAAGTCATTGGAGGCCATTCTCATTTAAACAATCACACTCTTCTCCCTGTCCCTTTAGTCCAACAGCCATATCTTAATGCCAAATGCATTTAGTCCAACTTCAAAAGTCCCCATAGTTTTTGAGTGTCAGGACTGTTTAAAGGTCCAAAGTCTCTGCTGAGACTCAAGGAAATCTCTTAATCATAACCCCTATAAAAAGCAAATTATGTACTCTTAATGTACATTGACAAGGAATATACATTACCATTCTAAGAGGAAAGTGGGCATATGAAGGAAATACTGGACCAAGCAAGACTGAAACCATTGTTTTATATACCTGTGAGAGGTTAAGGAAAGAAAGTCTGGGGCTGGGAACATGGCTCAATTAGTGCAATGTTTGACATGCAGGTACCAGTACTTCAGTTCAGATTTCCTGCACCCACATAAAAAATCTAGCATAGTTGCACTCACCTGTAATCCCAGTGCTGGGCCAGTGGAGAATGTGAAACTTTATGAAAATGCAGAGTTAACACTTTGGAAAGAAGGCATTGTTTAGTTTGTGAAGGTCATTTTTGATGGTTGAGGCTGGACTGAGGAGAGAGGAAGATTGAGAAGGATTTTTGTTTATTTGCTTTTCATTTTCGAGACAAGGTTTCTCTGTAGTCCTGGCTGTCCTGGAACTTGCTTTGCAGACCAGGCTGGCTGAAAACTCACAGAGATCTGCATGCCTCTGCCTCTCAAGTGCTGGGATGAAAGGTGTGTGCCACCACACCCAGATGTGGGAAGATTAATTTTAAATTTAGGGCTGATTAGGGAAATGATAAAATAAATCATGGATAAAAACAATTCTAATGGTGTGATTCTGTGTTCAGAACTTTTTATTTTTTACAAAATTTCGTTGGCACTGTCAGTGAAAACTGAGAGACTGTTAATAACTAATTAAATGTCCCAAACCCACAAGCTAAAAGCCAGTTCCTAAGCCACCAAGGTGACCATGTGGGAGATGAAGACTCACTGGACAGAAGTCTTTCACTGCAGAGCAGACAGAGGCAGGCTAGACTGTGTTCATGATACTAGTTCTTAAAACCAGAGACTTGTTCCAGTGATTATAGCTGTGGTAGCAGTTTGTCCAGCAGAGCCCCTAGTTGAGGAGGAGTGGGTGGTGGAGGTGGGCTGTGTTTTTAGGATAGAAACTGTTACTTCCTTGGGTTTTGAACTTTGAACTCTGAAACACTTACTGGCAAGATTCAGTTATGGACAGCACAGATTTAATGGAGTCAGTTTTAAGTGTTAAATGACTTGCAAAAACCTGGTCTCAGGATATTACCTGCATATTGGGGTAGTAGTTCCTTTGAAAATACAAAACAGAATCTTCAGAAGTAACTGATAAGTCAACATGCTCTCTGTCTTGAATCTTAAGATCCATCAGTTCTTAGAATTGTTTAGAACTATCCTAGAGAGACAGTATAAAATTTTTTTGGACATGTGCTAGATTTCTGAGAAAAAAAACTTTTGAATGTGAATTTCACACTATACTTTCACTTTTTATTTTAAGAAAGTAAGATTTATTTAAAAAAAATCATTACCTTAGCTTCTTTGGCTCATTTAAGGACTTGACTCTCATTATCCAATGACTTTGACTACATTTCCATTTGGTTTTTTTAGTTTTTATTATATGTTTACTTATTTGTGTGAGTATAAATGTGTGTCAGCTGCCACAGTGCATGTCTGGAGGTTAGAGGACAACGTGCAGGTTCTCCCAGGGCTTGAACTCAGAAAGTAAAGCTTGGTGGCAGGTTCCCCCATGCCCTTGACTTGCTCTGTTTGTCATATCCAGAGTCTCCTCCAGTTAGCCTTCTTTCTTACTTCATGAACTTGATTCTTTTAAAGAATGTGTTCTGCATGTCATTATTTTATGTGGTATTTCTCAATTTGGACCTCCCCCACCCCCATGGTTAACTTAAGTATATGCAGATGTGGCAAGCATGCCAGAGGAAACAAGTGCCTTTTCTTGTATGACATCAGGGAAGTGCAAGAATTGCAATATCGATGTTTTAGGAATCCTATTAACTTTGATCAGTTTAAAGTGATATCTGCCAGTTTTACTCACTGTAGTGTTACTATTTTGCCTTTTTCAGTTGGTAAGAATTTTGTAGAGTGATTTTTTTGAGATCATGCAAAGATTGTTTTCATTGTAGTAGTTTTAGCATCTGTCAATAATTCTTGCTGGCTGTGCTTATTTATATGATGTTTGTCTGATGATAGTTATGTTCATTCCTTTTTTTTGAGATAAGATCTCATTATGTAGCCCAGGCGGGCTTCGAGTTCATGGTCCTCTTACCTCCGTCTCTTGAGTGCTGGAACTGTGGTTGAGAATCACCTGCTTATATTTTTCTATCATTTTTCTCTATATTTATTTTTTTTGGCTTGCAACTGTCACCAATGGGAGATCCTTTTGGCTATCTTTTACTTCCTTTTGACCTGCACACATCATGTTTTGATAATTTCTGTTTGATATCACAAGACAATTAGGGTTTAAGAAATATTAGGTCTTTAAAAGAACTTCAGGTAGAGAAACACTCATGCAGTGTTTTGTCTGGTACCTCATAACATTCTGTCTTTAGGTGGACATACGTTTGCAAAATGGATTTGCTCCTGGGATGAAGCTGGAGGTAGCTCTGAAAAAAGATCCTGAGACTTACTGGGTTGCCACCATCATTACCGCCTGTGAGCAGTTGCTCCTGCTCCGTTATGAAGGCTATGGGGAAGACAGAAAAGCAGACTTCTGGTGTGATATCAGGAAAGCTGGTCTCTATCCCCTCGGGTGGTGTCAGCAGAATAAGAAGACTCTCGAAGCTCCAGAAGGTAGTAAAATGATGGGATATTTCTGTAAGAAAATTTAGATTGGCCAGTCTTAAGTATTTCAGTCTACTCTCATAAAGATTCTAGGCTAATGTTTTGAATGATAGTTTTTATCGGGAGTAATACATGCTTCTCTGTTTTTAAAATGAAATCATATCTATGATTTATCTTGTTATTTTAATATTTTAGATTTTTTATTGTGTGTGTGTGTGTATGTATTCAGGTGTGTGTGCTTGCATGTGTGGTTTTGTGTATGCCTGTGAGTACATAGGGCTTGTCCACAGAAGCCTCAAAGTCATGATCATCATGAGAGCTAAGATCACAGGTATATGCTAACATACCTGACCTTATTGCAGGACAGATTGATAGACTCAACCTCCTTACCAGCTTTTTTTTTTTTGTAGATACAGAGTATAACTCTTTAGTTAAGCCAGCCTTTAACTTGAAAACCTCTTGCTTAAACCTTCCTTTGTAACTGAGATTTCAAGCCTGTAACACCATTCCCTGGTTCTGTCTTTACTCTTTCCTTTTACCCATAAGTAATTCTGTAAACTATGTTACAGACTTTTTTCTTTTAGTTAGGGTCTTACTCTGTAGCACAGGCTAACCTCAAACATGGCAAGCCTTGTTGCCTCAGCCCTTCAAATGCTGGGATTATAGGTATTTGGCACTATGGATTTTTTAAATGAGCCTACTGAAGCTCTGTTCCAGGAAGCTCCATACCCTACTTACAGTAGGCCATAAATTAAATTGGAGGGAGATACAAAGGACCAAAAAATTAAAATAAAATTTAAAAAGGGAGAAGGGCCTGGAGAGGTGGCTTGGTGGTTTAATGGTTTAGAATACTTCCTGCTTTTGTAGAGAACCTGGGATTGATTCCCAGTACACAAATGGCTCACAACTCTTAGTAACGGGAAATCCAATACCACCTTCTGACTTCTGTGGACACCAGGAATACATGTGGTATGCAGACATATACACAGGCAAAATACTCAGTATGTAAAATAAAGTAAGTGTAAAAAAAAATTTAAAGGAGAAGACAAAGATGTGGATTAAGGAAGAAAGATTGCAGATTTAAAAAAAAAACCTCAGGGCTTTTTATATTTATAATTTCTTGTTTTGATTTAGTTTCAGATTTACATTGAGTTTGTAAGGATAGTATAAAAATATTCTTGATGACTCTTTGTGTAGTTTTCCCAGTTGTTTATATTTTATCACATTTTCTATATCCTTTCTCCCTGCTCCACAGGCTTTAGACATGATACCCCTATAGAAACTTTAATGTCTTTCTAAATAATACATTCATTCATGAACACTACAGTAAAATATCAAAATCAGAAAAGTAAATCTGGTAAAATGCTATTATTTAGTCTTTAGATCTTTTTTTTTACTTTTAATAATAATTCTAGCTTTTTTTTACTTTTAATAATAATTCTAGCATTTTTTTCTTTTTAGAAAAAAGCAAAAGCTATGAGTTACATGTTGCTTTTTTTTTTTTTTTTGTCATGTGTGAAGAGTAAGTTTCCATCTAAGCTGGGTGGGGTGGTTCATGTCTTTATCCCATCACTCAGGAGGCAGAGGCAGGTGGATCTCTTGAGCTTAAGCTAGCCTGGTCTACAAAGTGAATTCTAGGATAGCCAGGGTTACACAGAAAAAAAAAAAAAAAACTTTGCTCTGAAAAAAAAATGAGGTTCAGAAAACCAAACAAGTGATTTTTAATACTATAAAGAGACACATGGTAATATAAGAACACAGTGTAGATAGAGTATCATTTCTAAAACAGTAGTAGAGGACAGTGTGTGAATAGTGGTATAAACTCACTGTTGTGGACTTTACTTTTTAAATTTATTTATTTCATGTGGATGAGTGGTTTTGTTTGTTTGTTTGTTTGTTTTAATGTGTATGAGTGTGTGCCCCCCATGTGTGCTCACAGGTGATTACAAACAGTTATACACACATAACACACATGCAGACACAAACACACACACACACACACACACACACACACACACACACACACAATATGTACAAAAGCTATTAATGTCACAGAGGGACAACTAGACCTTATATGCCTCTTTGTGGAAGGATATAATTCTGCTTGTGAAATGTTTTTACTCTCCCCTCTCCAGAAAAATTAGACCTGAGTTGATCAAGCTCTGCCTCTAACTCTTGATTTGTAGAAAATATATGGGGCAGGACTAGGGCACAAGTGGATGTGTACGTGTCTGTTTGTGTGTGTTGAGAGAGTTTTGAGACAGAGTGTCACTATGTAGCCCTGGCCTGGAACTTGCTGCTTAGATTAGGTTGGCCTTGAGCACATAGGGATCTGTCTGCCTCAACCTTCCAAAGTATTGGGTTAAAAGCATGCACTGCCATGCCCAGCCCTCTTCTGTGTTTTTATTCATGTTTGACATTTTTTATAATAAAAATGAAGTAGGCATTTTTTTAAAAGTAAAACTGAGTTAAGGGGATTATTTTGTGTACAACTTCATAGTCTCTGTTTTACATACAATTCTTAGAGAGTAGCTATATTAGTTTGGTTTCTATTGCTGTGACAAAGACCATGGCCAAAAGCAGTGTGAGCAGGAAAAAGTTTATTTGGTATCTATCTATCTATCTATCTATCTATCTATCTATCTATCTATCTATCTATCACTGGCTATAGTCCGTTGAGAGAAACCAAGGCAGGAACTGAAGCAGAGGCCTTGAAGGAATATTGTTACTGGCTTTCTCCCCATGGTTTGCTCAACCTGCTTTCTTAATACATCTCAATACTACCTGCCCAGGCTTGGTACCTTCCACATCAGTCATTAATCAAGACAGTGCACCACAGACTTTTTATACAGATCAGTGTGATGGGAACATTTTCTCATTTGAATTTCTTTTTCCCAGATGACCCTAGCTTATATGAAGGTGACAAAACTAGCCAGAACATGGCTCCATGAAGAGTAGTTTTGTAGCTATTTTGTTTTGTCTTTTCAAGCTCTCAAAAAAGCAACACACTGACTTTTAAATGATAAATATACCTGTAAGCAGTTTCTGTATGTCAAGTTTCTTTGTGTTCTATGACATGACTAATAACCATTTCTTCTCTCATTTAGGCATCAGAGATAAAGTGTCTGATTGGAATACATTCCTACAGCAGACCCTGAGAGGAGCCTGTGGTCCTCCTGTGTCTCTGCTAGAGGACGTGAGTATCACTGCTTAAACCAGGATAGAAAAACTTTGCAAGGAATCCAAAACTGATTACTAATTTACCACTTTGGAAAAAAAGAAACAATGTTAGAGTTACAAGCATAAGTATTGGAATGTTTAGTCTCAGAAGTTGCACTTAGTGCCTGGGAAATTTCTGAGTCAGTTGTCTTTAAAAGTTCTACTGATACATACTTTCACACCTATTCATGAACACTCTATTTCAATACTCAGATTAATTTTTTATTCTTACCTGGGTCTAGGCATATTTCAAACACCTGGTAAAAATTAAATGAATAAATGAATGAGGTTGTGAACAATGAACAGATAAAATATCCTTGCCCTGCATTGACTGTGATTCTACCATCTTGAAACTTGTAACTATTAATATATTAATCCATTCATTCAGTTGTTCTTTTATACATCTAGATATGAAAACTTCACAGAGCAGTACTCTGTGAAGTTTATACTAGGAAAAAATGTTGCAGCCAGTGCCAGCAACCTTTCAGGGATCCTTCGAGCTTTGTCTTCCCTGTGCTGATATTATAGATACCTGCCTCCAAACCCAAGTTTACATGGGTGCTGGGAATCTGACTGTTATTTATTGTAGTTTCAGATACATTATCTAGATAGTAAAATTTAAGTTTTTCTTTCAATTTCCTGGTCTCTCTCTCTCTCTCTCTCTCTCTCTCTCTCTCTCTCTCTGTATAATATGAATGTGTGTGAGTTACTGTGTAGCTCTGGCTAGCCTCAAATACTCCTGTATAGTCTATGGTAGCCTTGGAACTCACAGAAATCTGTCTGCCTCTGCTCCTGAGTTCTAGGATTAAATATGCATGCCATCATGTCCAGTTTATAATTTTATTTTTAGTTATGTATGTGTCTGAGTGTGGGTTTGTACAGGAATGTATGAGTGCCTGTCGAGGCCAGGAGAGGGTGTCAGATCCCCTGGAGCTGGACTTACAGGCATTTGTGAGCCCTGTGACCTGGGTACTGGGAACCAAACTCACACCTATTCATGAACACTCTATTTCAAACAACTTTTAATTTTTTTTAATACTCAGATTAATTTTTAATAAATTAATAGATGTGAATAGGTGTGAAAGTCGTCTGTGAGACATACTCCTAACTGTTGAGCTACTCATCTAGCCTGTAAATTTTCCTTTCCCTTCCCTGTAACCAAAAGTATTTACTGCGTTCACAAGAACATTGTCAAATGGGTGGAAAAAAAAAACCAGAAACAAGTAAAATCTCATCAAAAGTGAATACATTATTGTTCACTTACATGTAAAGTTCTAAGAACAATTTAAAAGGTAGGGAAAACTTATATCGGCTCTAATAAAAATAGATCTGTGATAAGAGAAAAACAAGATATATTTTGAAAAAAGATAAGAAAAAGAATGAGAACCAAGAGAAGTAGAAATGCACACTTGTGTGTAGTGTATGACCAAGTATTTACTGTGATCTTTTTAGGTCTTTAGGATTATAAAAGAGTATAAGTGTAGTTGATTTTCTCTTTAATGGTAATCGAATTTGCTTTCACAATCAGAGACAAAATTTCATTTTAAAAATTATAGTAAATGAAGGCAGGCAGTGTTGCCACATGCTTTTAATTCCAGCACTCAGAGGCAGGTAGATCTCTGTGAGTTTGAGACTAGCTTGATTTATGGATTGAGTTCCAGGATAACCAAGACTTCACAGAGAAATACTGTCTTGAAAAATAAGAAAATGTATATATACTAAATGAAATAATAATCTAGAGATCTTTGTTAAAATAATTTTATTGTGTCACAAGTTAAGGTTTTCTTTATGACAAACATATTAATATCTAGAAGTGATATTGTGGGAGGCTATCTGTAGACAATGTAATTTTGTGCCACTGTTTTGGGGTGAGTAAAACAATGTTAAAACTAGTTTGAAAAAACGGTTAGAACTTGACTTTTAAAATGAAACTAACCTTTCCAATTTCGCATTTTAATCTACAGCTCCGTAATGGAAGGAATCCTTTAGATCTCATTGCTCCAGGATCCAGACTCGAATGCCAAGATTTTCGGGACTCTTTAAGCACTTGGATTGTTACTGTTGTGGAGAACATTGGAGGCCGGTTGAAGCTGCAGTATGAAGGACTTGAAAGTCATGACGGTTTTGAACACTGGTTGTATTACTTAGATCCATTTCTTCATCACATTGGGTGGGCTTCTCAGCAAGGATATGAACTTCAGCCCCCATTAGGTAAAGAGTAAAAGCACTTTCCTATAAACTTCTATTATTTTTTTATTAATATCTATGAGGCTGAAAATGTATTCTATATATGATGAAAACCTTAATTCACATAAAGTATTTCATATTTATACAAAATTAAGTGTCCATTTCTCTTTGATTTTATTATTACACTTAATAACTTAGCATGCATACTGATTATTATACCTCATTCTTTCCCTTCATGATCACTTCATCTATTACTATATAATCCGGTTTGAGTATTTATTGCTTTATTTCATGTTCCACAGCAATACTTGTTGTCTTACTGTAGATATTTGAACAAATTTTAATTTTCTGGCCTCCTAAACAGAGTCCAGTACTGAAATTAAGGTGTAAGTTCTTATGTATGAAGGTGGGTGTTAAAAGTCCTGAACCCTTTTCTAACGTATAGTGGGAAATACTTCTGTTTATGTGAATGCTTTCAGAAATTGAGCTGTATATAGGTTTTCTCCTCTTAAAACATGCTGTTTTGTCTCACTAAAGCCATCAGGCATCTGAAAAATGAAGCTGACTGGCAAGAGATTTTGGCCAAAGTGAAAGAGGAAGAGCCATTACCCTCTTACTTATTTAAGGTAAAAACAGAAACTCATGAAAAATACAGATTTTCTCCTTACAGTAGAGAAGGAAAATTAGGGGAGGTAAGGAATGAGAAATAATCACTGGAGACAAGAGATGCTGTGGCTCTGGTGTGGAAGGAGGGGTCACACTGCAGGGACCATGCAGGCTCGCAGTTGCTTGGGTTTCTCTCCAGATCCTCTTCAAGCTATTTGAATGTTTTCCTTTCTAGTGTGTTGTTTTGGTTTTTTGAGACAGGGTTAGTAATAGCCCTGGCCATCCTGGAGCTCACACTGTAGACCAGGCTGGCCACTAATTCAAAACATCTGCCTGCTTCTGCCTCCTGAATCCTGGGATTTAAGGTGTGCACCACCACCATCCAGCTTTTTTTTTCTAGTCTTAAGTACATAACCATAACTAGTTAAGAAATAAATTTGATTTTTCTTCCAGATGTCCATTATATCCCAGGTATAGAGAGGAATACTTTCTATGAGTAGTCATTGTTGTTATCCTGAATAGATTTTCCCAGGGGAAAAAATCAGGATTTACAAGAATCTTAACAATTGTGTTATCTTAATTAACTAGATTACCTTTCTTGTTGCTGTGATGAAACACCTGAGACAGGCAACCTAAGGAGTGAAGGGCTTAGTTGGGCTCATTGTTTGAAGGGCTATAGACCATCATGGCAGGGAAGCATGGAGACAGGAGCTTGAAGTGTCTGGTTACAATACACATGCAAGCTGGAAACAAAGAGAACTGAATGCTGGTGCTCGGCTCAATTTGTACCATTTCAAATTCAGTCTAGGACCATAGCTCAGAAGGGTAACATTCTCCATGTTCAGAACAGATCTCTTCCCTCCTTTGTTAAACTTCTCTGGAAATTCTCTAAAAGGCAGATCCAGAAGCATGCATGTCACCTAGTGATTCTGAATTCAGTCTCATTGGCCGTGAAGATTGATTATTACAAATACTCAACTATATATAAGTGTAAATTAATTCAGTGATACATATTTTTACCTTTTTGTTGTATACATTTCAGGATAAGCAAGTTATTGGAACCCATGAATTTTCTATAAACATGAAGTTGGAAGCTGTGGACCCATGGTCTCCTTTTGGGATTTCTCCTGCTACAATTGCTAAGGTGAAATGGGAGTAATTATTCTGGAAAGAATTGCTATCAGGGTGACTAGTTGAGGAAATTATGATGGTTTTATCTTTAAGCTATACTAATACAATTCATTATAAAACCAGAATCTCTTCTGTATATTTGTGTTGTATTGTACAGTTTGTGTGTATGTGCCCTTTCTTTTTCAGAGCTTAGTAGTCCTGTACAGGCAAGGCAGAGCAGAGTAAGGGCATCAAAGTAGTAGAGGGAGTGTTGTTTGGAGGCAAGCCTTATTTTGTACAACTAGAAAGGGCTTGGCTGGTCTGTGGACTGTGGTGTTTATAAAGTATGAATCCAGGCAGTGCCATCATTTATCTAAATAGGGCAGTGAGAGACCTATGTGAATCACAGAATTAGCATCATCAATAGGATAGCTACAGCTGTGCATTCCAGAATCAGACTTTAATCCCTCAAGCAGCTGACAAAATTAATTCCTTTTAAGAGTAACCACAGCAGCTGGCCACACTGTCAAGGTACAGTTACTGGGTTACTGTGTGGTAGATAGCGTTTGTTTTAGGTCTAGAGCAGAAGACCATTTAGTGGAAGTAGAGCCCAAGGTGGATTATAACTATGTGGGAATAGTTATTAGGATGCTTGTCTGACTTGATGAGATTTACATTTTCTTTGAGTAGTGGAAGATTATTCTCAGAGCAGTGAGTGATTTCTGAACCTGTCTTAAGAAATCTTAAGACAGCTTCTTAAGTGGAAGCTGGAGAAATGGCTCAGTTGTTGAGACCAGTTACTGCTTTTAACAGAGGACCAGTTTACTTCCCAGCATCTACACATTGTAGCTTATAACCACTCATAACTACAGCTTTAGGACCTTCTTCTCAACACATACACCCATATGGCATATATACACACATACATATACACCCACACATGTAAGTAATGAAATAAAGATAAATCTTTAAGACACAGAGACAGAAACAGATAGTGAGACTCAGACTAAGACCTTCTAACCTTCTCTGGAGTCTGGAGAAATATGGGATGCTTAGGTTCCAGAGGACATTTATTAATTCCCATTCTGCCATTTGAAGTTAGTATAGTAATGTAGTTGACCCCTTGCTAAGCTTAAACTAAATTTTGCTTTGAACACAAATAACTTGGCTTGAGTTCAGGTTTACACTTTCTTGACTATGTAACCTGGGTAAATTACTTTACCTTTCTTTGGATTAATTTCCTTTACCTAATAATGGAATTGAAAATGGTACCTACTTCATTAGATTATTACAAAAAGTAAAACAGTAAATATTGAAAGACATTATTTTTTAGTTACCTATCCTAAAACTAACATTTACCAAATATTTTAATAATCTATTCTGAGTATAAATGAACTTACATAACATGTTTGATTATGCCAAGGAAAGTACAAATATGTGTGTGTTAGATATGTTTGTACATTATATATATATATGTGTGTGTGTTTGTATGTATATGTATATATATCTAACATATATATAAACACACATAAACCATTTGTTGGTTTTATCTGTTAATTACATAGGTTTTTGATGATAAGTACTTTCTAGTGGAAATGGATGACCTTCGACCAGAAAACCATACAAGGCGGTCGTTTGTGTGCCATGCTAACAGTCCTGGTATCTTTCCTGTGCAGTGGAGTCTAAAGAATGGTTTACACATCAACCCTCCTCCAGGTATGGAGTTGAGTTCTTACTATGTTGTTTCTCAAAATTATTATTATTAATTATGTAGGGTCTCACTATGTAGCAGAGTGTGTCTTCTCACTGTATGACACATGATGCCCTTAAATTCCTAATCCACCAGCCTTAGCCCTTGAAATATGTGTTGGATGGCACTGCCAAGATCTTTTATACCTCCTATCTTGAGTATCATGGAGGTTCAAAATAAGATAAATGAGATCTGTATTTTAATTAATTTATTTATTTAGAAAGGGTCTTACTTTGTAGCTCTGGCTGGCCTGGAACTTGGTGTGTATACCAGGCTAACCTTGAACTCAAAGAACTCCACCTGTCTTTGAGTGCTGTGTCACCACGCCCAGCTCATTGTGTAATATGTGAAGTCATAAGCTAATAAAGTGTCAGGATGTGTTTTTCTCATTGTTTGACATGTATCTGTATAGCTAGGTAGAAGGACATGTTCAAGCCTGGATTCTGTTCTGGTTCCCTTATCTGCTCCATTTGGGATCTGTTGGGAGGTCACAGAGGAATGACTGTGCCCACTTTGGTTCTCTGTTGCTGTGATAAGCTGTGGACCAAAAACAACTTTGGAGAAGAATGGGTTTATTTCATCTTAAACTTAAAACCCATCACTGAAAGAAGCTCATGCTAGAACTCAAGGCAGAAACTGAAGTGGGGACTATAAAGGAATTCTTCTTAATGGTTTGCTTCTTATGGCTTGCTCAGACTGCTTTCTTATACAGCCCAGGACCACCTGTTCAGAGGTGGCAGTGCCCACATTAGTCTGGGTCTTCCTATTATCAGTCACGACTCAAGAAAACGCCTTACTTGCCGGGCGGTGGTGGCGCACGCCTTTAGTCCAAGAATTTGGGAGGCAGAGGCAGGCGGATTTCTGAGTTTGAGGCCAGCCTGGTCTACAGAGTGAGTTCCAGGACAGCCAGGGCTACACAGAGAAACCCTGTCTCAAAAAACCAAAAAAAAAAAAGAAAAAAAGAAAAAAAAGAAAGAAAGAAAAAAGAAAACGCCTTACAGACTCACCCGTGGGGCAGCCTGATGGAGGCAGTCCCTCCGTTGAGATTTTCTCTTTCCAGATATGTCCGTCTGTGTAAGGCTGACAAAAACTGATTAGCACAGTAGGCTTGGTAAACACTGAGCATTTAGATCTACCTTCTTGGTCCAGAGCTAGAAGATGGATGATTTTTTTTTTAAGGTGTTAATGCCATGTAGTGGAGGTGACTAGTCAGGGAATTTATGATCAAGATCTAAAATGAGTAACAGCTCATTTTACTTGTTCTTGTAACTTTGTAAAATATGATATTTGATCCTCTGATCAAAGCACTGAAGTATGATTTCACTAAATTTATTTGCAAACCAGATCGTTTTGACTTAGTAGGTATTTGGTAAACAAGCCTTCACTTGAAGGGTAACTGCTGAGACATTGTACTGGAAGCACTCTTACATTAGCAAGGATCATAAACTTAAAACTACCTTCCACTCAGCCTTCATTCATCCAGTAAACATTTCTTCAGTGTTTGCTATGAACATGTATTGAATTTATCACTGAGAAGGTAGAGACAGGTATAATCTAGCCTTTCGAGAGATTTGAGGGAGAAAAGATGCACAGAACTTCCCAGGTTCTCTACCATCAGAGAGCAGAACACAGGACTATCTGATGGGAAGGTGTGGTATGAACACTTACACTAGGAACATGTTGCTTTATAGGAAAGCACAGGATATATCAAGTTCTACATACTGCTTGCTACCTTTGTGTGAAAGGGAGAAAGCAAGTATTAAAGGTGAGGTACAGGAGCTCTGGGCATACTGTGGACAGCCAGTTGACCTTGTAAACAGAGGGGAAGTAGTGAGTTATGTAAACGAAAATGACACTGGGGCTTTGAAAGGAGGCACATTGGCTAAGTGCATTTGCTACTTCTGCAGAAGTCCAGAGGTCAGCTCTCAGTATCCACCTCAGTGCTCAGAGCTGCCTACAACTCTCGTTCTAGGGTATCTGGTGCCTCCTTCTGGACTCTACAGCTACCAGCATGCATGTGTGAATACACCCACACATATATGTATACACTTACACATATATAAAATATTTAAGAAAGAAACATGTCAGAAAATGATGTTTTATCAGGAAGTGAGATTGGATCAGAGAAAGAAGAGCTGAAGCCCTTTTTGTTCGAGCAAGAAAGGGGGGTTCAGAGGCTGTTACCTTTAGGAAGACACAGTTTTGAGTAGCCTGTGATTAAGCTCTGAAATAGAACAATTTAGACAAAGTGGACCTCAACTACACAACTCCTCCCCCATAGATGGGGCTGAGTCAGACACTAGTTTTCTGCCAAGAACCTTGATAAACTGCTGAAGTCGAGAGTTGTTTCTTTTAGTCTGAGTTGATGACTATAAGAACATTTAGAGTTTTAAAATGCTTTCTTAATTGACACATTATATGCATTTGTGGAGTACAGGTTAGCATTTTAATATGTATATTCAATGTATAATGATCAGGTTGGTGTAATAGACTGTCTGTCAGATAAAATGTTCTTTGTATTGTGAACAGTTAAATCTTCTCTCTCAGTGGTTTAGTCGATGTGGATTAGTAACTTCAGATGTTGAGTTCATCTCTACTTTAGTAAAGACATTAGAAATTACTTTCTGTATCCAGCTGCATCCCTGTGCTCACCATCTTCTCCATTTCTAAGACTGTTAGACAGATTCTGTAGTACGTGAATCTGAAAACAGTATTAAGAGTATTACATCAGAGCCAGGGTGTGGTGGTGTATGCCTGTAATTCTAGACCTTGGAAGGGAGATGATGCAGGAGGGTCAAAAGTTCAAGGTCATCCTTGGCTATTTGAGTTCCAAAATATCTTGAGCTACATGAGATCCTATCTTTTAAAAAAAAGTCACTATATATTGGTATTAGCTAAGACATGTTAAGGAAAGCAAATAGCCTTGTCAAGAAAAAGTCCTCACCAATGGAAAGTACTAATAAAATCAATAATGCAGAATTTGTATATAAAAAATAAAGTCTGTATAACTTTTTTTTTTAACTCTTGGCAACTTGCCAGTAACTAGCCATACAATAATACTGCTCCAAAAATACCTGGTTTGAATTTTGGAAGTTTAAACACTTATTTCTTGAATTTTATTATATAATTATAATTTGCCTAGAATTATTCTGTTTCATAAAACTAGTTGTAAACAGTCCTGGGCTCAGTTTCCTAGCATGAAAAATGTATAGAGTGCCCCTCCACATTGATCAAAGTGGCACTAGGACTGGACAGCTTGGCAGAGTCAGCAGGCACATCGGATGTGAGTCATCGCTCTTCTGTCTCTGTGTAGGTTTCCGGAGCCAGGACTTTGACTGGGCTGACTACCTCAAACAGTGTGGTGCTGAAGCTGCTCCCCAGAAGTGCTTCCCGCAGGTGAGACCCCTTGTGGAACTGCTTCAAGCTGGGATTTTGTGGTGCTCCCATGTGACTGTTACTCCAAAGTTAGTCAGCTCAGGTAACCCAGATAACTACCTTGTTAATCGTAAAACAGTTCCAAAGAAAAACACACTTGCTATACAAGGTAGTTTGCTAAGTAAATTAGTTTTACAAGTTTATATATTTTATTTTTTTCTTACTAGGTAAGGTCATGTGAATTTGAAATTTTATTTCATAATTTAGTAGTTCAATAATATCAAAACTGTTAATATTAGAGAAGAATGGTTACATTTGTTTAAAAATACTTCCAACAATACATGAGCATGTTTTAAAAGGCCAAATAATTAAGACATCACTCTTAAGCTAGATATGGTGGTATACACTTATAATAGCAGTAGTTCTCAATCTGTGGGTCACAACCCTTTTGGGAGTGGGTTGACCCTTTTACAGTGTTCACAAAACAGATACCCTGCATATCAGGTATTTATATTTTATTTATAGCAAGCAAAATTACAGTTATGAATTATCAACAAAAATAATTTTATGGCTGGGTGTCACTACACCATGAGAAACTGTATTTAATACACAGCGTTAGGAAGGCTGAGAGCCATGCTTAAGAGGCGGGGGCAAGAGAGGAGGATTATGAGTGTAGTGCCACTATGGTACATAGCAAGTTCTAGGTCATCTTGGGCAGTATGGCAAGACCTTGTCCCAAAAAAATGAGTAAAACAGAGCAGGCCAAATAGCAGCTGGGTGTGGTAGCATGTACCTGTAATTCCAGTACTTGGGAGGCTGAGGCAGTAGGATTGCCATGGATCAGACAGGTTTACCTTAACAAAATCTTGTGTCAAAAATAACCCTCTGGCTGTACATGTGCTGTTTGCCTTTAATCCCAGCCTGCAGCAGGTGGCTCTCTGTGAGTTTGAAGCCAGTTTGGTCTACACAGGCCATCCAGATCTACAATAGTAATTTCTGTCAAATTAATTAATTAGTTAATACATACAAAACAATAGGCAGGAGAACCTAGTTACAATACAAACTGAGACTGTAGAACAATGTCTATGTTGTTCCTTTGCAAGCCCCCTCCTCAAACTGAATGTAAGGTCCAAAAGAAACATTGTGGTGCCTATTAGCATATTAAAGTACGTGGTGGCCTCCAGTCTCCCTCAGTATCAAAAGTGCCTCTTCTCAGCTCTGCTTCCTACCTTAGACTTGTTCAGCTCACTGCTTCCCTTCCTTCAGCTTCTCATGCCTTTATAATCGGTGGATTGGGCTTTGTCTAGTCACTCTCTTGGCTGCATCTCTCTGGCCTCTCTCCTTTGCCTGAACTCCCTTTGTCCCCCCTCCCCCCTCATGGTCCCATCCAGCCTGTGGGCCGTGTTCAGTCCTCTACTCTCTCCCTGCTCTGGACTCTTCCAGATGCTTCTGGCTCTACTCTACCTCATAGCTACAATAAAAATGCTCCTCTCAACCATTCCTTGGAGAAGTCATGTCCTCAGTTTATACAGTGACCACATTAGATTTTTCTTTTGCTGTAATTCTTGTATTTATACAACAATAATTTTCAAAATAATATGATGCATTATATTTTGAGGTATTAATTTTAGAGACTTATGTTGATGACATTATAGTAAATGAACAATTAACTGTTTTATGTTACTTTCCCTTTCGTCTTAACCTTTACTGTTTAGTTGTGATGTTTTGGTTGAGGTTTTGCATTATGTGCTTGCAAACATTAACAAGTGACTGCTTCAGGATTTTATGATTATTTCCTTTTTTTAAACATTTGTCTTTATAGTTGCAGTTTATAATTATGTTAATAATTGCTGTTTTGACCCTGTTTGGTTAACGTTCTTTATGTTTATTGCTAGCTCTTCCCTTATTACCTAGTAGCTTCTTGTTACTAATATCACAAAGGCAGTCCAATCAGAAGATCACTGTTTCTAATACTACTGTTTTTCTCTCTGGACAGGCTGCTTTTGAGGCTTATCAAGTAGTTTTGTCACTGTCATGTGGGATGTGTGTGTCTCTGTGTGTGTGTACGTACATGTGTACAGGCTAGAGGGTGATGTTGAGTGTCTCCTTGTATCTCGCCACATTTCTAAAAGGTTGGGTCTATCACTAAACTTGAGGCTTTCTATTTCTAAGAGGCTGACTCATGGTCAGAAAGCCTGTGGCATCACTTGCCATTCTGCACCATGCACCAAAAAATGTAATTTTGGTATTACAGGGATCTACCTAGCTTTTTACATAAGTATGGAGGATTTGAACTCAGGTCCTCCTGCTTTCATAGAAAATGCTATTACCTGCTTAGATACCTCTCAGGCCTCTTCTGTGGTTGTTTTGCTATTGCTTAGTAGCTCCTTAAAACATGGATATAAGGGCCATGTCAATTTTAATAAATAATATATATTGTAATTTTCAGTCTATGGACATATTCATAGTTTAGCTTAATATGAAAGTTAGGTTGGATGTTGCTTCAGTATTCTAACAATATTACTTGTCTAACTTTAGTGTGTTGGAAGTCATTAGACAATTTTTACTCCTGACTTCTGTATATAAACCAGCCTTTCCTTGTAGGAAGTTGCAGATAGCCTGCCTTTTTCCCTTTGTAGAAAGTACAGGCCCCCCAAAAAAGTGGAAAAGAACTCCTAGGTGATGGTGCACACCTTTAATCCCAGGTCTTGGGAGACAGAGCCAAGCGTATCTCTATGAGTTTGAGGCCAGCCAGGTCTCTAGATCAAGGTCCAGGACAGCCACCACTACACAAAGAAAACCTGTCTGGAAAAATATCTAGATAAATAAAGTCTTTGTTTTTATGTGTCTGAATATTTTTTGTGTGTTTACCTGTGTGCAGTGCCCTCAAAGGCTGATCCTGAGAAGTTGAAATAGAGAAGGTAGTGAGCCACATGTGGACTCTGGCACCAAACCTGGGCCCTCTTCCAGAGCAGCAAATGTTCTCAACCTCTAAGTCATCTCTCCAGCCCCAACTTTTTAAAAAATTTATCACACTACATTTTCTTACGTTTTTTTGAGAACTATTTCTTTGAATAGTTCTTCATTTTGGTTTTTTTTGTTGTTTTTTTTTTTTTTTTTTTTTGAGACAGAGTCTCACTGACTAGATAGGATCTCTCTATTTCTGGCTGGCCTGGAACTCACTATGTAGACCTACAGGCTTTGAACTCAGATCTCTCCACCTGCCTCTATCTCTCGAGTGCTGTGATTAAAGGCGTGTGCCACCACACTAGCTCTAATAGTTCTTTATTTTTAATGGCATGCGATTCTTTAAGTTTGAAATAGATTTTCTTGTCTCCTAGATGTTAATTAATACCACATTGGAAGGTTTCCTTACATGCTCTCTGCTTTATCCAGTTGCTGGTTTTATCTGTAGCTTTTATATACTTAAATAGGTGATCATCCTTGGTTGCTGCTTGTATTTAAAAATGGGGAACTAAGACAAAAACTTATTAGAAACTTTGAGTATGTTTAAATGAGGCTTGTCAATATTGACTCTTCCTACAGAGTAGGCTCTGGCTGGCCATTTATTGAAAAAAAGAAAACCCTAAATTTATATCTTTATAGGTTAGCCTATTACTGTAAAAGATTTTTTCATGTCCCCTATATGATATCTAGTGGCTATGGCTGGGCCTTCACTACATATACACACCTTAAAAGTTGTTTGTGTCCTCCTGCCCAAAGATCTTGTATTTTATCTTTTCCAGAGAATAAATCTCACTTTCTGTAGGGAAGGGAAAGACACAGTTGCCCTGAAGTATGTAATAGTACATAATACCATAATTTAAATGTTTTTTAAAATGTCTCTAACAAATTCTTCTTGTCAAAAATAAATAAAAAGTAAAGAAGAAATGAAAGAAAAAGAGGTTTTTCCAAGCATGAAGATACACATCTGCAATCCCAGTGCTCTAGGGGACTGAGGCAGGAGGATTGATGTAGATGTGAGGCCAGTCATTTCTAAATGTAAGACCCCCATCTCAAAAAAATGTTTTGTTTTTAGTTGAGAGAGAGCGAGAGACAGAGACAACGACAGAGAGACAACGAGAGACAGGCAGAGAGACAGAAAATGTAGAGTGTAGTTCAGAATCATTTTAGTGTGCTTTCTTAACATGCATGGATCTCTGAGTAAGGTCCTCAAAACTGTATAAACCAGGTGTGGTGGTGCATTGCTGCAATCTCAGCACATGGAAGGTAGAAGTAAGAGGATCAGAAATAGAGCTCACATCTTTGCATGTAGCAAGAGTTAGAGGTCAGCCTGGGCTACATAAGACCTATCTGAAACAAAGCAGAAGAAACATGCAAATCAGTCAGTCCTTATCTGGGCTACTTTTCCTGTGCCTCCTGTTGTGTTAGTCCTGCTTCTAACAGTTCTTGGCTTTTTTCCCTACTAGCTTATGTTTATTAGGCTGAGTTTCCTCTCTTGTTATTTGCGTTAAAATTTTCCTGTTGTGAATAGACACCACAGCCAAGGTAACTCTTATAAGGACAACGTTTAATTGGGGCTATTTACAGGTGTAGAATTTAAGTCCTTTATCATCACAGCAGGAGTACAGCAGTGTCCAGGCAGGCATGGTGCAAGAGAAGCTGAGAGTTCTACATCTTCACCTGAAGGCTTCTAGGAGAACACTGGCTTCTAGGCAGCTAGGATGCCAGTCTTAAAGCCCACACCCACAGTGACACACTTTCTCCAACAAGGCCATACCTATTCCAACAAGGCCACACCTCCAAATAGTACCACACCCTGGTCCAAGCATATTCAAACTACAATAGCATCCTACTAGGATATAGTTTTATTTTTAAATTTATTTATTTTGTGTGTGCATGTGTACATGTGCAAATGTTATGACACACGTGGAAATCAACTTGTGGAAGTTGGTTTTCACCTTCCACTGTATAGGTTCTGGGTATCAAACAAGTGCCTTTACCCACTGAGCCCATTTATACAGCCCTAGGTTTATACTCTCAAAAACCTACAGCAATTTTTAATGAGTTATCAGGAAGGAAAACAACTAAATCTTAAAACTTGTTTCCTTCTATTTGTAGTATTTTTTATCCTGACTATCTTTTATGATACATATTAATGGATATAATGGTGCCCTCTAAGAAAAAAGGGGAGCCAAATGTGATTGAAAGACATTTGATCAGGGACATAGAACCTTAAGATTCTCATTTAATAGCTGTTTCCTAACAACTTAGCAAGATAGGTGTTCTTAGCTCCATGTGACAAAGAAACAAGCAAGATAGATTTTGCAACTCAAGCTACATTATCCGTGTAGCAGATTATCCATCCAAGAGTGTCAGACCCAAAGACTTTTCTACTCTACCAAGGAAAACCAAACATTTTCTTTTTGCTTCTTTGAAAACAGAACAGAACAAAATATGCTTGTTGCTTTAATGCAGATATAGGAATTAAATACTGCTTACAAAACATACCAGTTGAGCACATGAGTTAATGCTAGGCATTAATCTACTTAATGCATTTGATTCACTGATTTTCTTCTAGTCAATTTCTGAGCACCAGTTTAAGGAGAACATGAAACTGGAGGCAGTGAACCCTATTTTCCCTGAAGAAGTGTGCATTGCCACCGTTACTGCAGTGAGAGGCTCATACCTGTGGCTCCAGCTGGAAGGTAAAGTGCCAGCACCCCTGACAGGTTTTCTGTAGTCATTCCTTTGTTTTTCCTGATCACCCCTGTAGTTTAGCTTGCTAGGTGGACTTGTTAAATAGTGATCTAATTTGAATACAAGATTTTAAGCTAAAGTTGATCTAATTTGAATACAAGATTTTAAGCTAAAGTTTTATCTTTTGTCCTTGGCTTTTAAATTGTAGGAAATGAAAGCAAGTGAAAACTTTACTCTAAAGTTCTTTATTTTCATAAGGGCAAATCAAACCACGTAGTGGTGGCGCATACCTTTAATCCCAGCACTTGGGAGGCAGAGGCAGGTGGATTTCTGAGTTTGAGGCCAGCCTGGTCTACCGAGTGAGTTCCAGGACAGCCATGGCTACACAGAGAAACCCTGTTTCGAATAACCAAAACAAACAAACAAACAAAAACAACAACAACATAAGGGCAAATCAATATTACATATATTTTGATGTTACCAAAATGCATTAATGTAACATTAACTGCCTCACTTATTGAAAAAATAACATTTTGTTTGTCTCAAGACAATAGAACCAGGTAGTATGTAGACAAACTTGATTTGTCTTTCTTAAGGTAATATTTAGTGATTGAGCAAGTTTGTGAATGAAGCTATGTAAGTGTAATATGCTACCGCTATTGTATGTGGCCTTCTTTCTGTATCCTATTGTCAAATGGTATCTAAAAAGATGCCTTCTATAGAACTGATATCAGATATGCAGATATCAAGGATGACACTTACCACAGACATCCATGCAACATCTACAATTCAACTTGGCAAATCTTTTCCTGATTTGAATTCTTTGTTCAATATTCAGGTTTACTCCAAGAATGCAAGACATTAGTTCTGGTAAAGTAAACTTGACAATTTACCTTTTTACTCTTGTTATTTCAAGGAAATGACTGATACTTGTTAGTCATCTGAATGACACCAGTCATAGCTCCAGTTGCTTCTTTGCTGTTTCTTTTCCAAAGGTCACTTGTATATACTTCCTTCTTGGTTATTATAAGTTATACATAGAAAGCAACTTATTTTTTCAAAATATTTATATAACATAAAATATGTGACTTCTAGAGGCAGGCAGATTTCTGAGTTCGAGGCGAGCCTGGTCTACAGAGTGAGTTCCAGGACAGCCAGGGCTACACAGAGAAACCCTGTCTCGAAAAACCAAAAAAAAAAAAAAAAAGTGACTTCCATGAGAAAGATTATTACTTGAAAGACTTGTGTCTATATTATTACAGTATAGTTTAAGAAGTAATGTATAGGACTAGATCTGGTTGTACGTGCCTATAATTCTGGGGATCACTATTTAAAAGCTAGCTTGTATTACCTAGTGAGGCCCAGTCGTGAAAGCTAAACAAACCACACATACATACACCCATAAAAAAGCCTATAAAAGGAGCTCTTTAATACTTCAAAATTTGTTTTTTTTTTTATTCTAACAGGTTCTAAGAAGCCTGTACCTGAATTTATTGTAAGTGCGGAGTCGATGAATATATTTCCTTTGGGCTGGTGTGAAACCAATGGCCATCCTCTCAGTACTCCTCGCCGGGCACGAGGTATTTGTTTATTTCTGGATTAGAAGATTGGCTATTAAATGATGTCTTACATAGGTGCTTCCAATTAGAGTAAATATAGACATTTCAGAGAAAACCAAAATGATAATTATATTTTTTGTTATGTAGGCTGTTATTTATTGCAACAAATGTTAACTAGAAGTCTGGGCTAACTCTTGATTTTTCATAGGATTCCACCATGGCAGGTATCATCTTATGGCTTGATTTGGGGAGTGTTTCCCCAAATTTACTCAAATGATTACCAGCAAGTGTTTTAGTTTATTCTGGTTTTGATAACAAGATTCTATAATATAATGTCTTTTGTCACTGGAGCTAGGAAGTCCAAGTAATAAGTAGTTAGCAGATATGAGGATCTGTTTTTTTGTTTTCTAGACAAGGCCTTCCTTTTTTATTTTTAGGTTTAAAACATCTTATCATGTGTATGAGTGTTTTGCCTGCATATGTATTTTTGCATCATGTGGGTGCCTGAGGCCCCAGAGGGCAAAGGAAAGCATCAGATTCCCTGCAACTGGAGTTACTTGATGGTTATGAACTACCATGTTGGGGCTGGGAACTAAACCAGGATCTTCTGTTAGAGCAGCAAGTACTCTTAACCTCTGAGCTGTCTCTCCAGCCCAGAGTTGTTCTTGCTGGGTGCTCTTATGTTAAAACAGACTACTTACTCTCTGGAGCCTAATGAAAGTCTACCTTCATCATCCAGTCACCTCCTAATGTAGTAATTAAGCTTCAGAATTAATTTGAGAGTACAGTCAGACCGTAGCAGCAGGAATTCATCTCCATGGGCTATTGAACTGAGGAACTTAATTCTTTGCTGGCTATTGGCTGAAGTTCTTTGTTAATTGGAATTTTTCATAGGGCGAATCAGAAACTGGCATTTGACTTCTATAAGAATTAGCTAGCCTAGCCCGGCAGTGGTGGCTCACACCTTTAATCCCAGCACTTGGGAGGCAGAGGCAGGCGGATTTCTGAGTTCGAGACCAGCCTGGTCTACAGAGTTCCAGGACAGCCAGGGCTACACAGAGAAACCCTGTCTCAAACCCCCCCCCCCCGCAAAAAAAAAAAGAATTAGGTAGCCTGTTATCTTTTGTTTGTATTTTACTATTTATTTTTAACTGTAGTCAAAGTATGTAGTTACCTCTGCCTCCCAAGTTCTCTATATAAGAACAAATACTCTTAATTGCTGAACCATCTCTCCAGCCCTTTTACTCTCTTCTAGTTTTTTTTATATTTATTATATGTATTTGTGTTTGTGATGTATATACAGATACACTGCATGGTCATGGAAGTCCAAGAACAACTTGGGGGAGTTGATTCCCTTTCTCCACCAAATGGCTATTGAGAATCAAACTCAGGTTGTCGGACTTAGTGGCAAGCACCCTTATCCACTGAACCATCTTGTCGGCCCTTTATTCTCTTTTTATACCAGGTTTTTAAGTTTAATGTATTCCAGTGTGATTCTGACTCGTTTTTTCACTTCTCTTCTTTGTGTCATATTTAACGATATCCACAAATTTAGAGCTGTAAACTTTTTCTTATATATAAGAATTTTGAAGTTTTATCTGTTTTTAGTAATTTCTTTTCATTTTTATATGTGATGTAAACTAAGAGTCTAGCTTCAGACATATGGATGTTGTATTTCCCTAGTACTGTGTTGAAACTTTGATCCATTAGGTGATCCTAGGGTTCTGATCAGATCAGCCTTCTTTTCCAGTATCTGTGTTTGCTGGAAAGTATTTTTAGTCATTGATTAGCCTAGTGATATTCAAAAACATTCTGGTTTTTTTTCCTAAAAAGATCCCAACCCTGAAAAATATTCTTCAGTTAGGATGTTGACACGTTAAGATTATTTTAAAAGTACTTGTTATTTATGTACAACCAGGTAATAAAAGTGCTGATTACAAGCATAAGCCTTTGTTTTTCTTCACCTTTAAATTTTTTTGGCACTTTTTTCCTCTTCTTACAGGGCATAAACTGAGGAAAATTGCAGTGGTTCAGCCAGAAAAACAGTAAGTAATATAATAGATACCTAAACAGTTCAGGTTTAAACTTAGAATACCTAGGGGAAAAAAATAACTATTTAAGGGAATATATCTCCTCTGTGTTATTTTCTCAGATGGAAGCATAAACGTCTAAGTCAAATTTGGTAGCTTAACTACTTCTTTCAGTATATGCCTTTCCTTTTCTTTCTTTCTTTTTTTAAAAGATTGATTGACTGATTGATTGATTGATTGATTTTATGTGTATGAGTACACTGTCGCTGTCTTCAGACACATTAGAAGAAGGCATCAGATCCCATTACAGATGGTTGTGACCCACTTTGTGGTTGCTGGGAATTGAACTCAGGACCTCTGGAAGAGCAGTCACAGTGCTCTTAACTACTGAGCCATCTCTCCAGCAAAGTATATGCCTTTCTTAAAACTGGATTATAAAGTTATACATGTTAGTGTACAACTATAAATCTTAGCTACTTTAAAGGTTGGGTCAGAGGATCATTTAAGGTAGGCCTGGTTTGTATAGTGAGTTCCAGACTAGTCTGGGTTATGTAGTAAAACTCTGTATTAAAAAAAAAAGTTACTGTTATATACAAAAGTGCAAATATATCAAGATGTTTCCCAAAATGAATTTTTTTTTTAGCTTTTAGATACTGAAGGCAATTTAATAAAAGAAAGGAAATATTTGTGAAAGAAAAGCAAAAATTGTTAAGTCAAGGAATGATTCCTCACAGTATCTTGATGTACAAAAGAGCAACTAGAAACAAAAAGTTGCATTCCGCCTTTAAACCCATCAGGAGACTCTTGTAACATACTCTTACAGCCTTTGAGAAGCAGTCAGTTGCTGTGGTATCTTACATCTTAAAAATACAGAAGTTTCTATGTTTATTTTAAATTTTGTATTCTTTATAGTCTAATAAGCTGCCACAACAAAATTAACACAGACTTAGTGATGTAAGCCACAGCAGCTAATTTTCTCAAACTCTGAGCTAGGAATTGCCAGGTGGGAATGGCAGTTGATCTGATTCCCTGTAAGGTCTTGCTTTCAGGTGTACCAATGGATGCCTTCTAGCTGGGACTTTACAGTGAAGAACTCTCCCTGCCCTCCTTCTATCTTTGTCCTTCCTCTTCTTATAAGGCTATTAGATGATCCTACTCTTAGGATCTAAGCCTGACCATGTGCAGTTAAATTGATGATTAAATAAATAAATGAATTTTACAATTTTAATAAATGAACTTTGAGGGATATAGTTATATCTTTAGCCACTTTTATAATAACCTAGTAAATAATTTATAGCTACTTTGTAGTTCTGTAGGTAATAAAACTGCTAATAGAAATAAAGTGAAAGGCCATACAATTTTATCCCTGCTGCATAAGTGAGATAGCAACAACAATAACAACAATAGCATCTTAGTTGTTAATTTGAAATCAAAATTTCAGTAATGAAGCATTCCAAACTGTTCTAAAATATTTCAAAGATTTCTCCATGTAGAATGCATCTCTAATGTTTTATAATTATGTATATACTGACAGAAGACTATATAAGAAACATTTGTGGGAGGTTGAGGAGATGTCTCAGTTGGCAAAGTTCTTGCTGACCAAACATGAAGACCTGAGTTTGGTCCCCAGAACCCAAATGAAAAGCTAAGCATGATGGTGTACTTGGAATGCTAGTGATAGGGAGATAGTGACAAGCAGACCCTGGGACTTGCTAGCCTGTCAGTCTGGCTGAATTGGTCAGGTCAGGTTCTAGGAAGAGACCATATCTCCAAATAAATAAATAAATAAATAAATAAAATATGGTTGACCTCTAACCTCTGTACCCATGTGTATATCAACATACTTGTATATTCACAAGAAATGTTTTTGTTGTATGATTTGAAAAAATGAATGGTTTATTTAAGAACCTCACAGAAAGTCAGACACAGTGACATATGCTTGTAATACGAGCAAACAGGAAACTGAGGTAGGATTATTGCCATAAGTTAGAAGCCATCTTGGGCGACATAGTGAGTGCTGGATCAGCCAGAGATATTTACAAAAACTGTTTCAAAAAACAACAACAACCAAACTCCTACAAGAAACTTTTAGATTTTATAATACAGTTTTGTAAATTGTGAACGTATAATATCACTTGTCTAGAAATTCTTGGCTTGTTTGTACTATGCATAGTTTTAAAATCAGTTTCTACTTAAAAAAATAATATATTATGGTTTAAGAGCATTTATTTTGGGTTTACAAGTCGCCACATTTACTTTTTTGAAGGAAACTAACTTGTAGGCTTTGCTGGCAATTTCACTGTTTTCCTTTGTTTTCTTAACCCAGAATACTGTCTTCAAGATCTGTCCATGACAGCCTGAAGCTGAACTCCACCCACTCAGGTATAGTATTTGTGACATTGTGGAGAAGAAATCCTTGCTTACCTTTTGATGGGCTAAATCAGGAAATTAAGAATACACTTGAGCCAAGCGTGGTGGCACATGACTGTAATCCCACCATTTGGACGATAAAGGCAGGTGGATAACTTCAAGTTCAAAGCCAGTCTGGTTTCTATATAAAACTCTAGGCTAACTAGTGCTACATAGTGAGACTCTTATCTCAAAATAAAATGACAAAACCTCCTGTATATGTGAAATGTCATGGTAGGGCTTAGGAGACAGACTCTAAGTCTGGATAATTTTCAACATTTATCCCTAGGAGTACTATAGAATAGACTATTCAGCAGTTGATTTTGAAGGACTAGAAAAGAAATAATTGGTCATCAAGTCTGGTGAGTTTATGGAGTAGGCCTCTACTTTATCAGTAGAAGTGTGGGGCTCTAGATTTGTATTGCATTACCCAGGAATTAATGAACATATGTAGTTCTGAATAGTGATAAGCTCTGTAAACTAGCACAAAGTAAATAGAAGATATTTAAGAGCATTGTATGTTAAGCTTCAAAATGTATATTTCCATGGCTGGAAATATGTAGCTCAAAGCTTGCATAGCATGTGCAAATCCACCTACACACCCAAAAATGTAATTTTAAAACTCATACAATAGTATATATGCCACTTGCCACCCCAACTCATCTTTGGAAACATGGAGTAGAGAGAGAATGAATACTTTGAATACTTACTTCTTCATTTCTAGTGATGATCAATGGAAAATACTGTTGTCCAAAGATATACTTCAACCACCGTTGCTTCTCAGGACCGTATCTTAATAAAGGAAGAATTGCTGAGCTGCCTCAATGTGTAGGACCTGGGAACTGTGTTCTGGTACTTAGAGAGGTAAGATTATGACCTAGGGCGGAACTTGGAAATTAAATGGAGTGTCCTAGGCTCATTCATGCAGAAAATGTACCAAATGTAACTTTTCTTATGTACAGTTAGCCATGGAGAAAAGATTTACTTAGTACATAGTTTTGGAGGCTAAAAAAGTTGAAGACTAAGTAGTCCTTATCAGTTTGGCTTCTGTTAAAGATCTTGTCTGTGTCAAATCTTCGTGAAAATTATATTTGTAAGGAAGAGTATGCTGCTAAATCAGTGAGAGAGACTGGAGCCCTACTGTCCCCTTTGAGGTCATGGTTCTAATTTTTCTAAGGACTTCTAATTTCATTTGTTGACTGTAGCGGTGAGGTTTTAGCTACACCACCTCTTTGGCTCCTGGTAGATTGTACATGTGCACCTGCCCAAGAGTTATCTTTGGATCTGTGAATGAAACACACATATTAGCTTATTTTTAAAATGTCTTAGCTACCTAAAAGCTGGGCACTCCTAAAACTTACCCCTGCTCCCCAAGCCCAGTCGAGGAGGTGACTAGTGGCCACTTACCCAAATGTTTACATGGCTCTTCTGCAGCTTTCCTCTTCCTTTTCCCCTGGCGATCCTGCATCTCCTCCCTCTGCATCCTAGTGCAACTCGAAGGGTCCCGCTCTATCTCCCTTTCCCCAGTCATTAGCCATTGGAATCTTTATTGATCGATCAAAAAACAGTTGGGGACAAGGACATTTTAGTGTTTGGACATACAGATTCCTGATTGAATCAAAGCATTAGAACCAATCTCCAACAGTTGATGTTGTAATAAAAAAAAATTGGACAAAAACAGCTTAAAGGAGAAAGGGTTTACTTGGCTCATAATTGCAGATTACAATCCATCATTGCAGGGAAGTCAAAACAGCAGAAACTGGAAACAGCTACTCTCATTTTATCCACAGCCAAAAGCAGATGGGTGAATTGAATATGTGCGTGCTTTGCTCTGCTCACTTTCTCCTTCTTTATACACCCCAGCCCCTAAACCCACGGAGTGGTGCTTGGACCCACTGTTAGGATAGGTCAGTCTGCATAATCAAGATAATCCTCCACAGGCATGCCCATGAGGAGGCTAAATCTAGACAATTCCTCATTGACACACCCTCCCCAAGTGATAATACATTGTGTCAAAATGACAATTAAAACTACACATCACAACCTCTCACCTGGTCTCATCCTTCTATATCCATCATACTAGGGACCAAGATTCTGACACATACACTTTGGGAGAACATATTCAAACTATGTCCAAACCATCACACTTCTGTTAAAATTTAATTGATAAGTTAGACATGGTAAATGATTAACAATAAAACTAATAAAATAGAAAATTGTTTGAAAGTCATCTTTCATATTTTGTGAGATATGCCTTCTATTTGTTATGATGTGAGATCAGATCAGTGCTTACATGATGAGTGATGTGGCATTAGACTACTTTGAGGGTTGCTTGAGCCATGAACACCATGATATTTTAAGAGCTGATCTGATAACTGGCACAGCTACTGAAAGGCTATAATGTACAGTCTGAACAGCATGGGCAGAGTAGGCAGAGGTAGTAATTCATGTGCCTTCGCAGGAAGTTCTGTCAGTCATGGTTATCTTGTCTAAAGTTCTATGAAACTCTTACATTCATTGATTATGTGGGTTTATTTGAATTTCATTAGTTTCTGTTCTGATTTTTATTATTTATTTCTTGCCATCTTCTGACTTGATTTGTTCTTGTTTTCCAAAATCCTTGAGCTGCATTATTAATTTATTTGTGCTTTTTGTGATTTTTTTAAATGTAAGCATTTAGAACTTTAACCCTATTGGGCTGCTTTTTATGTGTCCCAGGCATTTTATTGTATTGTGTTTTCATTGTCATTTAGTTGTTTGATTTGATCATCATTCAGTTATGAGTAGTTTACTCTATGTGAGTTCATGTAGATTACTTCATTGTCAGTTTTAAGTTTTATTGCATTATAGTTAGATAGGATATACAATTGTTTCATTTATCCTGAATTTGTTTTATGTCTCAGGATGTGGGCTGCTGAGTAGAAGGTGTTTTATTTAGTGTTTCGGTGGAATACTCTGTGTGTATCTGTTAGGTTGGATTTGATATATGATGTCATTTAATTCTGATCTTTCTCTGTTTATATTTTGTCCAAATGTCTTGTCTAATGGAGATAGTGGGGTATAAATATCACTGGCTGTTACTGAGTTGATGATCATCTGTGTATTTGATTCTAGTAGTAGGCTTTTTATGAAATTGAGTACTCTATAAAGTTTAGCACATACATGTTTAGAGTTGTCATGTCTTCTCCATTGATAGTTCTCTGACCCTTAATCAGAGTGAGGTGTCTGTCTATTCTGATTAGCTTTAGTTATAAGTCTATTTTGTCAGATATTAGTATAACTCTTAGTTTGCTTCCAGTTCTCTTTTGCTTGGAAAACTTTTTTACATTCTTTTACTTTAAAGTAGGCCTGTCTTTAAAGCTGACTTCCTTATAGGCAAAAAAAAAAAAAGGTGGATTTTTGTTTCTTAATCCATTCAGCCAGCCTGTGTCTTTTGAGAGTTAGGCCATTAGTATTTAAAGTTATTTGCATAGTGAGATTATGAATTTAAAGAATGCTGCTCTGTTGACCTTTGATGCTGCAGATAATGCCAATAAAATTATCCATGGCCTGAGGTCAGTATTTCCATTTTGGTCAAACCTCAGGAATGGCATATATAGCTTGATCAGGCTAGCCTTTCTTGCCCTGGGAATACTTTCATTCCTGGCCATCATGTTAAAGCTTATCTTTAACAACATCAGCATGTGGTGTGGTGACAGTGTCCCCTGACACAACCTCTCCCCACTCCAATCTCCATGCTGCTGCTAGCCAGGACCCCTCTAGCCAGCCCATGTGGGGTAAAGACACAAGTAATCTATTTATACTTCCCGGCACAGACCTCCCCAACTCTACAGCTGCTCGTGCCAGATCGCCAGGTTCAGCCAGGCCTACACATCCTATGCTCTGTCTGGGTCAGCTTAATGAGTTCACCTAACTCTGCCTCTGCCTGCAGCCTCCCTAATTCACAGAAGGACCGAATCACCCCCACTTGGTCTTCCTTCTTTATGGGCTTCATGTGGCCTGTGAGTTGCATCTTGGGCATTTCAAGGTTCTGGGCTAATATCCAATAATCAGTGAGTGAATACCATGTGTGTTCTTTTGTGATTGGCTTACCTCACTCAGGATGATAATTTCTAGTTCCATCCATTTACCTAGGAACCTCTCGAATTCATTGTTTTTAATAGCTGAGTAATACTCCATTGTGTAAATATACCACATTTTTTGAATCCATTCCTCAGTTGAAGGACATCTGGGTTCTTTCCAGCTCCTGGCTATTATAAACAAGGCTGCTATGAACATAGTTGAGCATATGTCCTTGTTATATGTTCGAGCATCTTCTGGGTATATGCCTAGGAGTGGTATAGCTGGATCCTCAGGTAATGCTATGTCCAATTTTCTGAGGAACCGCCAGACTGATTTCCAAAGTGGTTGCACCATCTTGCAGTCCCACCAACAATGGAGGAGTGTTCCTCTTTCTCCACACCCTCGCCAGCATCTACTATCACCTGAGTTTTTAATCTTAGCCATTCTGACTGGTGTGAGATGGAATCTCAGGGTTGTTTTGATTTGCATTTCTCTGACGACTAAGGATGCTGAACATTTCTTTAGGTGCTTCTTGGCCATTCGAGTTTCTTCCGTTGAAAATTCTTTGTTAAGCTCTATACCCCATTTTTTAATAGGGTAATTTGGTTGTCTGGAGTCTAATTTCTTGAGTTCTTTGTATATATTGGATATTAGCCCTCTATCAGATGAAGGATTGGTAAAGATCTTTTCCCAATTTGTTGGTTGTCGTTTTGTCTTATTGACAATGTCCTTTGCCTTACAGAAACTTTGCAATTTTATGAAGTCCCATTTGTCAATTCTTGATCTTAGAGCATATGCCATTGGAGTTCTGTTCAGGAACTTTTCCCCTGTGCCCAAGTATTCGAGGCTCTTCCCCACCTTCTCTTCTATTAGTTTCAGTGTATCTGGTTTTATGTGGAGGTCCTTTATTCACTTAGACTTGAGCTTTGTACAAGGAGATAAGAATGGATCAATTTTCATTCTTCTACATGTTGTCCTCCAGTTGAACCAGCACCATTTGTTGAAAATGCTGTCCTTTTTCCACTGGACAGTTTTAGCTCCTTTGTCAAAGATCAAGTGACCATAGGAGTGTGGGTTCATTTCTGGGTCTTCAATTCTATTCCATTGATCTTCCTGCCTGTCTCTTTACCAATACCAGGTAGTTTTTAATCACTATTGCTCTGCAGTACAGCTTGAGGTCAGGGATGGTGATTCCTCCAGAAGTTCTTTTTTTTTTTTTTTTTTTTTTTTTTTTTTTTTTTTTTTTTTTTTTTTGGTTTTTCGAGACAGGGTTTCTCTGTATAGCCCGGGCTGTCCTGGAACTCACTCTGTAGACCAGGCTGGCCTCGAACTCAGAAATCCGCCTGCCTCTGCCTCCCGAGTGCTGGGATTAAAGGCGTGCGCCACCACCGCCCGGCTCAGAAGTTCTTTTATTGTTAATAGTTTTTGCTATCCTGGGTTTTTTGTTATTCCATATGAATTTGAGAATTTCCTTTTCTAACTCTGTGAAGAACTGAGTTGGGATTTTAATGGGGATTGCATTGAATCTGTAGATTGCTTTTGGCAAGATGGCCATTTTTATTATATTAATCCTGCCAATCCATGAGCATGGGAGATCTTTCCATCTTCTGAGATCTTCTTCGATTTCTTTCTTCAGAGACTTGAAGTTCTTGTCGTACAGGTCTTTCACTTGCTTGGTTAGATTCACACCAAGGTATTTTATATTATTTGCAACTATTGTGAAGGGTGGCATTAAACTTAAAGAAAACAACAAGTATTTAGAATAACCAAACTTTTTAATGCTGAAAGAAAAAAGGCAACAAAAATAAAGTTGAAGGACCTACTCTTTTTGTAACTGTAAGAGGAAACTATAATCATTGAAAGATTCTAATATTAAAGAGTAGCAGAATAAAGCAGTGAGTTGAAACAGGATCTGGAAATAGAGTGGCATTTGCATGATCAAATTACTTTAACAAGGGTGACAAATAGTGAAGAAAGAGCTAAGTTTAAGGTAGTCCCAGTAACGTGTATATCCAAACTCTCTGGCTCCTACCTCATACAATATACAGATATCAACTTTAAACCTATCATAGATGCCTTTTGTGAAACCTAGAACTCCACAGTTTCTAAAAGAAACCAAGAGTTGTCTCCAGACTTTAGGGTAAGCAAAGGTGTCTAGTGAGGACCCAGTAATACTGATGATAGCAGGACACATAAGGCCAAGAGAAGCTGTGGTTTTAAATATTGCCATTAAAGAGAAGACACCAAGCCATGGTGTTGGGAAAATATGTTTAATGTGTGTGCAGCCAAGATTCCAGAACATTTTATGAGTTTCCACAACTCTGTAATAAAAGGGGAAGTTTTGAGATCATGCTGAGATGATAGCTGCATGTCATTTGAATATACTAAGCACTACTGAATTGTATGCTTACAGTAGTTAGTTGTAGTTTCATTAGTTTGAATTTAATTAAAATTTCTTTTTTCTCCTTTGGAGAAGACTTTTTTTAATTAATCATTTTATTCGTTTACATTTCAAATGATATCCCCCTTTCTGGTTTCCCTTCCACAAATCCCCCATCCCACCCTCCTCCTTGCCTCTCTGAGGAGGGTGCTCCCCCACCCACTCACCCATTCCTGCCTTCTCCTACACTGGGGCACCTAGCCTCCACAGGACCAAGGGCCTCTCCTCCTACTGATGTCAGACAAGGCCATCCTCTGCTACATAGGCAACTGGAGCCATGGGTCTCTCTCCATGTGTACTTTTTGGCTGGTGATTTAGCCCCTGGGAGCTATGGGTGGTCTGGTTAGTTGATACTGTTCTTCCTATGGGGTTGCACATGTCTAGAATTGGTGTTGATGATTTCATGCAGACTGCACTGAAGCCAGTAAACAGTAGGCCACCAGGTGAATTAATTGTATTTGTAGATTTATCTCAAAAAGTAAAAAGTAAGTTACAACTCAGTGTTGTGGCATTTGTGCAATCTTGAGTTCAGTCTACAGTGTCACAGTTTTTTGTGTTTTTTAAATAAATTGAAAAGAAAACAGTTTTAAACAATTAATAAAAGGCTTGCACAAACATGGAAGAAAATACACAGATGTGCAGTGAGCGCATGGAAGTGGCTCAGTGTAACTCATTACTTGTGGAGTGGATGTTTGAGATTTGTAGTATCAAGGGTAAAACTTTGGGGTGTTACAATAAGTGAGATAAGTCAAACACACAAAAATACTGAATATTCTCACTTCTATGTGGAGGCTAAAGTCAGTAATAGAATAGTGCTTATCACATCCTGGGAAGGGTGTGCAGGAGGTGGGAATGGAGAGGAGTTTATTGATGGGTACAGTCCTGCAGTAGGATTAAAGGGGTACAGTTTTGCTCTTGTGTGTACACCTGTGTAGAGGCCCGGGACAGAGGCCTGAGGAGGCTCAGGAATACTGTCCACACACTTTATGACAAAAGCTTTTAGTTTTCTTGGAGATACCACTTAGACTGACTGAGTAGAAGGCTAACTTTTGGCAACATTTAATTTTATATTTAAAATAGTAGAGAGGATTTCAGATGTTTCTAATACAAAAAATATAAATGTTTAAAGTGAAATATTAAGTTGTTTACCCTGATCTTATCATTACATATTATACACATATTGGAATGTCATATTGTACCACATAAATTTATCTGGTTTTTTTAAGCTACAATGAGAAATTTCTATACACAAACATTAAATTGTTCAAGATATCTATCTTAAGGTCCAAGGTCCAGCATTTTAATTATCAGGTATTTGTGTAGAGCAGTGAAAACACACCTTGTGTGAGGAGTTAAAGAAATGGCTTTGTGGGGGGCTGGAGAGATGGCCCAGCCGTTAAGAGCACTGACTGCTCTTCCAGAGGTCCTGAGTTCAATTCCCAGCAACCATATGGTGGCTCACAACCATCTGTAATGAGATCTGATGCCCTCTTCTGGTGTGTCTGAAGACAGTAACAGTGTCATTAAATAAATAAATAAATAATAAATAAATAAATAAATCTTAAAAAGAAAAAAAAAAGAAAAGAAATAGCTTTGTGGATAAGAGCACTTACTGCTCCTGCAAAGAACCTGAATTGTTCATTACAACTTTAATTACACTCAAACCCTGGATATAACCCAAGTGCTCATCAACAGTGAAACAGATGAATGGGTACTTCCATACAATAGAATCCTACTCACCAACACAGAAGAGATGAGACTAAAGTAAATCACACTGCACAAGAAAAGCAGTTTATAAAGCAGTGCCCACTGCACCGTTCTGCAGAGAGCAAGTCCGTCTACAGTGATGGGAATTAGGAGTGGTTGCTCTGCAGTGAGTGACTGGGGCCCTGAGAACTCTACACCAATGGATATGTTCTCTGCCTTGACAGATCCAGGAGTGCTTACATTTCTACATATTGATACAAATCAAATTATGTATTTTTCTGCTTATTCTAATGTATGGAATTTAAACTGCAAATGTAGTATACCATTTTCTGCTGTGGTAATAGAATCCTGTGGTTTTAAGGTACATAACAATAATTAAGCTACTTTTTTCCCTTCTTTTTGATCATTTATATTTAGCACACTATTATGGAAAGAAGAAAAATAAAAGAATTGGGAGGCCACCTGGTGGACATAGTAATTTATCTTCTGCCCTGAAAAAAAGCAATAAGAGAAGAAAAAGGCGGAAAAATATTTTTGTTCATAAGAAGAAACGCTCTTCTGCATCTGTTGACAATACCCCAGTGGGCTCACCCCAGGTATAAGTTCTGTGACACATTGTCCTCTCTAGGGGCCAAATGATCTCTGCTTTACAGTCTGTACACATAGTACCTACACATCTTTTTAACTCCAATTTCTGGTCAGTAGATAGTTTTGTACCAGTGACTGGTTTGTCCTGGGTTAAAGAGAGATTTCTTTCCTTCTCCTCTAGGGAAGTGGGGGTGAAGATGAGGAGGATGCAGATGATGGAGATGATGATTCCCTAACTGAGGGCAGTACATCCGAGCATCAGGAGGAGTTACAGGAAGAGTCTGAAGTGTCAGAAAAAAAATCATGCTCCTCTTCTCCCACCCAGAATGAGACACCCACCCCAGTGCCCCCAGACACACAGACCAATAAAAGAGACGCCCAGACTTCCTCACTCTCAGATGATGAAAATAAGCCTCCTTCACCAAAGGTACCATGTGAAAAGAATTTCCTCTCACAGTGTCCTCTCATCTCCCTCTGTCACTGTGCGTGGTGCCAGCATTCCACTTCTTCCCATATACACTTAGGAGGAATTTCTAGGGCCATTTTAAAGTGAGCCTCGGGCTGGAGAGAGGGCTCAGCAGTTGGGAAAACTCTTGCTCTTCTAGAGGATTCCAGTTAGGATTCCAGCACCCGTGGAAGGTGTCCCACAAAGCTGCTTGCAGATTCAGTTCTGATGTCCTCTTCTGGCCCCTGTGGGCTCAGCATGGACATGCACACCTGAGTGTGTGCATGCACATGCATACACACAAACACAAGTAAATTAAAAGTAAGTAAAGTGATCTTCAAAGTTGTGATCTTCATGAGCTGCAAACATTATTTGGAGATTGTTAATGAAGGGGGATTCTCAGAGAAGCTGCTTGTTTTAAGTAAAAGGAAAAAGTTTTGTTGCTAGTTTATTTATAACTTGCCATTTGGTTTAAGGAAAAGTGTTTATTTTCTAGAAACAAATCATTTACCCATTTAATTCTCTCATTCAGCTGTCTTGTTTAGCAGTCTACTGTGTACATAAATGTACACTGTATGACCTAAATAACACTAATGGCTATTACTATTAACTCACAGTTTTAGAGCTGGCAGAGTGCTTGCCTAGCATGCACGAAGCCCTAGGTTCAGTCCTTAGTACAGCATAAAGCGAGGTAAAGCGTCATTCATGCTCCTGTAATCCCAGTGCTTGGGAGGTGGGGCAGGAGACCCCTCTAAAACAAAACAAAATTACTGTTTTAAACAGGACTTTTAAAGTGTCCCATTAACAGGAGCAATAAAATATTTATTTTTTATGTTCTCATTGGAAATACCATTTGCTATAGCATTCTACCAGAGAATAGCTAAGAACATCCAGAAGCACATGTGGAACATAAATAAATAAGATAAAATTTCTATTATAAATCTCCCAAATAACTAATGCATGTGAGCTTCTTGTCTTCTTTGCTGGAAAAAATCAGTCTGAAAGAGAATAACTGGAGTGGGGAATGTCAGTCTTACAATTTCTTTGTATCCTGCTGTGAAGAGTGTTTAATTTCTTTGGGAGACATTTTTAAAATATACGAGTTCTTATACTACTTGGTTTGATCTCATTCTTGGGAATGAAGGAAATAAGGATTGAAGTTGATGAAAGGCTTCACCTGGACAGCAACCCCCTGAAGTGGAGTGTGGCCGACGTTGTGCGGTTCATCAGGTCCACTGACTGTGCTCCGTTGGCAAGAATATTCCTTGATCAGGTAATCACAGAAAGTATAACCTGTAATAACAATGTCTTTGATACAGAACTATGCATATTATAAACAAAAATTGCAAGTTTAAGGAAAAAAAGACTTGTTCTCTTTTGTCACTCACAGCCTACAACACAAGGGTTGTGCTTCCTCAGAATCTAAGTCTATTCTCTAAGTGACTTTAAATTCAAGCATGTATTAATTGATCTCATCTTTTAAAAAATAGTGTTTTGCTGCTTTTTAAAAAATGTGTCATCTTGAATAATCTGTAGTGTAATGACCAGTTTTAATGCAGGCATGGTGAAATGCGAATAGTTATGGCAGGCAGAAGATATAGTGCCATACAAAACAGTATCTATGACTATTAGCCCGTACTTGGATAGTTGTGGTAGAGGCTCACAAGTTAGAGTCTAGCCTGGGCTACATAGTGACTTTGAGACCAGTCTAAGCTACACAGTGAGACCATGTCTCAAAAATAAAACAGGCCCTATCATCTTTGAATTCTTTTATAAACTTTACAAGGTAGTTACATTAAAGTTTATAGTTAGTATTTTCAGATAGTTTTAGATTTGGATAGAGTGCTTTAAAAGTATTTCCTTTTCATAATTAGTTATTAGTTACAGGGCTCCCTAGATGCTAACTTTCTGTTGAGCAGAATTTGTAGATTAGAATATCAAGGTTGGTCCATTGATTACCAACTCTGAAGGCTTCTCAGGGCGGCAGACCACTGCTCTGTTCAAAGGGAAAAGGAATGGGGGAGGCAGCGAGCTGCAGTTGTGACAGCTGGTGTAGGTCGGGAGGGTTGGGAAGGAGTCTGGTTTGTGTGCACATCACAGCCTTTGTTCTTTATCCTCAACAGGAAATTGATGGGCAGGCCCTTCTGCTCCTCACCCTTCCCACTGTCCAAGAGTGCATGGACTTAAAGCTGGGCCCCGCCATCAAGCTCTGCCATCACATAGAGAGGATCAAGTTTGCTTTTTATGAGCAGTTTGCCAACTGAGAAGGACAAGCAGACTGAGCTGAGTCTTTGAAGCACAGTGCAGCAAACCCTTTGCCCTGCTCTACAGATGGCTGCAGTAGTCCTGAGCTGTCGGCCTGCAAGTGTTGGCTTGCTATCTTTGCACTTTCAGGGAAGGAGGACCCACACTGAGGAAGCAAAACAGCACAAAAATGGCTCTCCTACAGTGCAAATATGGACTTCTGTTTAGAAGATTCCAGTTTAAAAAACATTGTGAGAAAACCATAAAAGTCTGAATTACCATTAGTGGGACCTGAAACAAAGAATGATGGTGACAGCTGGGCCGCACCAATGTTGTTTTCATTCTGTTCCTTCCCTCTGTAGATTGAACTCTGTTCTCTGCTTTCTCTTTCTTGAAAAGAGAGGACATAGCTTTAAGTCAGCACTGGTTTGGGACTGTGCCTAAGGCACATCAGTGCTTCATTGTTGTTGTGTTTTTAAGCTTTTTTAAATTAAAGCAGTTCATTTTGGGGATAATTAAGTGGCTCTAGGGTTTTGAATGTATAGTCACACTTTGATCCATTTTAAAATCTATTCTTAGGAGTTCCTTTGTTTACTACCTCTGTTGATGACTGCGCTTACAGCCATGAGTGACATTTTTTGTATGATGCCATTTTTAAGCTGAATGCTAAAACTATGACAGAAATTAGAGAAGGCACTGCCTGCTTTCTTAAAGATATCATGTTGGCACTTACACCACCAGTCCCTTAACCAGTTTGTCCTAAGAATTCTACTGTTGTGTCCTCCATCATGACCAGGTTTTGGCCACCATCATTAGGTGGCTTTACAAAGACCAATGGGTATTTCAGTTTAATTACTCTCTCCCTATTAGTTCTGAAAGGTATTTAAGTGGCTTTTATTTTATGTTTATTTTTCTGTAGAGTTGTTTAACTACCTCTGTTTCATTTCTGGAGTTTCTACTCTCAGTGAAAATCAGTGTGGGTTCTTTGGACCTACTGTCAAGCCCATTTTTCTGGTTTTCTAGGTATGTCCAAGTAGATACATAGCAGAGAAATGTGTCTTTGGGTATGGCACAAAGTTGAAGTTCCTTAATAGTGTCCTTGGTTATGAGTACTGAGAGGTAGTTAAGAGTCTATGAACTCACTACCCCAAATATCCCAGATCTTATCTCCTCTGGGAAGCTAAGCAGGGCCTGGTTGGTACTTGGATGGGAAAGGTGGTTAAGGAGTCTGGAAATCTCTGTCTAGCCACGTTTATGCCTGTCTTCAGTTAAACAAATTTAAATTGAATGTAATTACAATCTGAAGAGTCTCACTCAGTAGCTCATTCTTTTGAAGTTTTTTTTTTTTTTAAATTAAACTCAAGTTGACATGAAGCTCCAGGTGAATTTTCACTTACGATGGTGGTGTTAGCTATTATAGAATAGCACTTGCTATGCTACAGCCATGAGTAAGGAAAGACATGCATACACAGTTGCCTCCTTTAATGTTTTCCTTGTTGATTATTTATTTATTTATTTATTTTTGATTACCCTAAACCCTACAGATTTATACCCTAAGCATTTTTCCTCAAGAATTGAAAATGTTTTAAAACTGCAAACTGAGTAAATTCTGAACAAGTATACAAATATAAGGTAATATTATTACAAATTTAAATTGTGATTTTTTTTTTCTTTTCTCACCTCAACTCCCACCTGTTTTTATGGACACTGGAAAAGTCTGTAGTCTGCTTCTTTTCTTCATAGGATAACCATCTAACCAAGTCTTAAAAGCAGTAGCTCTTCATATAGGTTACCAACAGGAATATCTGGGAAGAAGCTTCATTTAAGTAATGGTTCATTTATTTGAGCTTACTTAGAAATCCATTTTCTAAAAACATGATTCTTTCATGCCATGAAGAGAAGCAGACATGATACTAGGAAACAGTACTGGGAAACAGACATGTCATGGCTCTCTTCATAGAATCTCCTGAGACTGCAAGAGTTGAGTCACTGATACAGAGGGGAGTCTTCTGAGGACATAAAACCTATGACTGTAGGATCTCACCTTGTTACCTTAGTAAAATGAAAGGTGACAGCAATGACTGTAATTTACCTCTATTCTTGACTCAGATCACAGAATGTCGAACTATCAGAGATGACTGGTATCGTGCATGAAAGGTGAAGCACGTGACCCAAGCCATTAGTGGGTCTGGGGGTGGGGTGGCACCATAATTATTCAGTCTCTGCTTTCTCCTATAGAAAGACTAGCCATGAGTTAGACAAGAGGAGGGCTTCCCTAAATATTTCTTGCACTCTCATTGGAATATAGTGTACTTGACAGTCACATCAAAGATTATCTACCCTCCCTCCTCACACTTAAGAGGAGGATTATACGAGAATTTTGCAGAAGACATTTTTTAAGTACAAAATTCTAATCCCAAACTGAGTATGGTGTTACATACCTTTAATTCCAGTACTTGGGAAGAGGAAACAAGGATCAGAAGTTTAAGATCAACCTCAGCTACATAGTGAATTCTAGGCTAGCCTGGATTATATGAAACCTTGCCCTTTTTTAAAAATTGTTTTAATTTCATGTATAAAAGATGCAGGGGTTAGGCTGAGTAGCAGTGATGGTTCATTTAGGATGCTGGGATATTTTAAGTTTTGATAATAGCTTGCATTATTGGGGTAAGTAGTTTATATGTTGTTCATTTGTATGTGAAATCTGTTTCTGAGACAGCCAATCTCAGGAGTTTTAGAGGTATGCTGTGACGAGACTGTCTGGAGTTCACCTGCAGTCGCTCTCATAGCTTGCCTGCAGTCAAGTTTTTTGTGATCCATTGTTAACTTGGGTTGACAAACTTAGAAATACGTGAATGGACTATATTGTCCTCCTAGACCTGAAAACTTAACTGACCAAAACTAGACTTTACAGCTATATTTGTCTTTTAGGGAAACCTTCAACTGTGCAGATTGGCTCTGATATTTTGACTATATCTGCTGATTTCCTTTGTGAAACATCTTTATCCTTTTCAAATATAGAGGATCCATTAATGGAGCCTTTTAATTACACCTTTAGCCTTTCTTTAGCAGTATATACCACTCCCTGTTTTTATAATACAAGTATAAGAAGGGTACTAGCCAAGCTCTGGAAATGAAGACCTTAGTAAATATTTATTGAATTTTAATAAAGGCAGGCATAGAAAACCAGTTTAGAGTTTGACCTTTGTATGCCTCTTCGGGAAATAAAAGTATTTTCACTGTGAGGGAAAGGGCATTAGACCAAAGCTTCCTGAGGACTTGAATACATTTTACATGCTCTTTAGAACCACTTGAGTTACTAATGTGAAGCCTGAAGAAGGCAGATAGGATTGAAAACATCCCACCCTGCTCAAGCCAACATTATTTCCAAGAGACACAGAACATCAGAGAGTCTAAATGAAAGGTAACAGCAGTGTAAAAACTATTGTAAAAGCATGGAAACTGTCACTGGGTCTTACTCTTAGTTGGCACCTCTCACTAGAGCTTACATTGAAGAGATCTTTGTCCAGTTTGAGTGATTGCCAACAGTGCTGGGAGAGACCTTAGACTGTGGAAATCACACTGAGTTTGAACTCAACTTACATACTGGGAATATTCCATATGTGTGCAAAACCACACAAGTTCCTGTGATGTTCTTATGAAGAGGACTATGTTGTTCTTATGAAGTGAAGAAGCAAAGAAGTAGAGAACTTGGGCAGACAAGATACTCCCTTTGTAAATTTGGATGTCTCTGGTCCTAGGACCTTTGTAAGTTCTGTGTCTTGTGACCATGATGCTGGCTCAGAAACTTGGTAAGGACAGAGCCTCCTGTACAACCAAAAAGTAATGGTCACTTTCCTGCCATTGGCTTTATTTATCTTAAATGTTTTACTTATGAACTTTGATGATTGCTTTGTATGAGAATGGATGTACTTGGGGAATTTGAATTTATTCTAATAAGCTACCTATTGACCTGGAGTTTCGTTCTAAGAATTCTAAACTCAAAGTCCAGTCCAAGTTGATCTGGTTCCAGGTGTACTCATTTGGGGTTGTTTTCCTTAGTGCTTGTCTTCAGCCACATAGGTGACTTTGCTCTGGGGACAGCCTTAAGTATGAGGCACACAGGTAGTGGGTGTTAATGCAGCGCACATTGATTTTCTTGCTGCTGTGTTTAAGAAGTCAAAATTTCACAAGATCCAGCAAAACCAGGGTAAAGGTTTGTAGGAGGGGTTGGAGGGTTTTTAAAAAGCAGGTTTAAAACTCTCATAATGCTTTTTCTGACAAGTCTGGTGTGGTAGGCACTATGGCCTACCATGGTGAAGTGTTGTGAAAGAGGGACAAGCAACAGACTTACCAGACAGTTGTCACTACCAGCAGTAAAGTGCAGAATGGAGCCATGGTGGGGGGAGGAGGAAGGAAGGAAGGAAGGAAGGAAGGAAGGAAGGAAGGAAGGAAGGAAGGAAGGAAGGAAGGAAAAGGAGGGAAGGAAAGAAGCAAATAAGAAGAGGGAGGGAGGGAACTTGTGAGGGAGGAACTGCTCTCAGTGTGTGGAAACTCAGGCAGAAAGGTTCCTATATGGCTCATTCTGTCTAACTATATCTAGCTTGGCAGAATTCAGGTGGTCACAACTCAAGTCACAATGCAGATTAGATTAGCAGAGGCTACAGAAGTTCACAAAGCTTGGGCTGAGGTGAAGCAGGCAGGCTCTAGCCCTCTTGTGAGATTCTCTGGGGTTTTTCTCCCACCTCCCTCCTTTTTTTGGTTGAATGTTCCCTAAAGACAATCAGGGGCTTGCCAGTGGGACTCCAGGCTGCTTCCAGCACCATCCCTAGCCCTCTCTCCAATACTCTCTCTTTGGAAGTAATGCACTTTGTTTCATGTATTTTGCCTTTTAAAAAAACAAAACAAGTTGCTTGTTTGGAACAAAATGAGATGCTTTTGGCGTTGTACCATTCCTGCTTGCTGTCTTTCCTCTTAATTTAAATTTTTTATGCATTGAAGACAAAGTACACTTAAGGAGAAATATGCACAAGAATGCCTATTAAAATAACTCCCATCAAGTTTGATGGTATAATTTTAAAGGATTAAAAACAACAAAACTATTTTGAATGAATATATGCGTGCTTTTCTTTCTTTTGGCAAATAAGTTTAGTAAACTTGTGATATGACAGTTATAAATGATTATGAGAAAGACAGGTATTAATCTAACTTCATTTGTACTAACTTTACAGTAAGAAAGGCTTTTAGCTAGAGTACATTCTTCCAAACTCTTTGTAAGGCTTCAGAGAATCATTTCTAAAATGAGTAAGAGAGGCCCTTTCTACTTAAATAAAATTCTAGAAGTTAACCCAACACCCACCCCTTGGTGTTTTATCTCTCCCTTCTGGATTAAGATACGTTTTGTTTTGTTTCATTTTGTTTGTTGTTTTTTAAATTACTAAGAAGAGATGGGGTGAGCAGGATCCTTCCCACTCCCCACGGCCTGGGAATTCTGTTCCAAAATTCTGAAGACTCCATAGGCCTGAGAGCCATCCACACCTGACTGTGCAGAGCAGTGTCACACCTGAGTGTTCAGAGCTGTGTCACACCTGAGTGTTCAGAGCAGTGTCACATCTGACTGTTCAGAGCAGTGTCACACCTGATTGTGCAGAGCAGTGTCACACCTGAGTGTTCAGAGCAGTGTCACACCTGACTGTGCAGAGCAGTGTCACACCTGAGTGTTCAGAGCAGTGTCACACCTGAGTGTTCAGAGCAGTGTCACATCTGACTGTGCAGAGCAGTGTCACATCTGACTGTTCAGAGCAGTGTCATACCTGAGTGTTCAGAGCAGTGTCACACCTGATTGTGCAGAGCAGTGTCACACCTGACTGTACAGAGCAGTGTCACACCTGAGTGTTCAGAGCAGTGTCACATCTGACT